>NC_143044.1:9345000-9505000 GCF_057628025.1 Oncorhynchus mykiss | reverse complement strand
ATGACAAATCAAATGTTATTGCTCACATACACATGGTTAGGAGATGGTATTGTGAGTGTAGCGAAATGCTTGTGTTTCTAGTTCCGACAGTGAAGCAATATCTAATCCCCGACCAAGGCCTTTCTCCCCCAATTGCTCAGTTTAGCTGGGCCGCCAGCTCTAGGAAAAGTCTTGGTGGTTCCAAACTTCTTCCATTTAAGGATGATGGAGGCCACTGTGTTCTTGGGGACCTTGGGTGTTTGCCTTTCCAAATCATGTCCAATCAATTGGATTTGTCATAGGTGGACTCCAGTCATGTTCTAGAAACATCTCAAGGATGATCAATGGAAACAGGGGGCACCTGAGCTCAATTTCGAGTCTCAAAGCAAAGGGTCTGAATGCTTATGTAAATAAGGTATTTCAATGTGTATTTTTTATAAATTTGCTAAAATTTGTAATAATCTGTTTTCACTTTGTCATTCAAATCAATCAAATCAAATTTGATGAGTCACATGCACCGAATAAAACCGGTGTAGACCTTCCAGTGAAATGCTTTCTTACAAGTAGACCTTCCAGTGAAATGCTTTCTTACAAGTAGACCTTCCAGTGAAATGCTTTCTTACAAGTAGACCTTCCAGTGAAATGCTTTCTTACAAGTAGACCTTCCAGTGAAATGCTTTCTTTACAAGCCCCTAACTGACAGTGCAGTTAAAAAAAATATGGATAAGAATTACGAGATAAAAGTAACAAGTAATTAAAGAGTAGCAGTAAAAGAAAATAACAATATATACAGGGGGGGTGCCAGTACAGAGTCAATGTGCGGGGGCACCGGTTAGTTAAGGTAGTATGTACATGTAGGTAGAGTTAATTAAAGGGACTACGCAGAGATGACAACAGAGAGTGGCGTGGAGAGGGGGGGGGGGGGGGGGGGGCAATGTCAATAATCTGGGTAGCCATTTGACTAGATGTTTAGTAGTCTTATTGTTTGGGGGTATTGTGTGTCAATTGATGAGGGGAAAAGTATATTTAATACATTTTAGAATAAAGCTGTAACGTAACAAAATGTGGAAAAAGTCAAGGGGTATGAATACTTTCTGAATGCACCGTATATGCCAAATATATTTAAATTTATTTTTTTTCCATTTCTGTATACACAGGAGGCAGTCTGTAAGTATCAGTCACCACAGAGATATACCACATACGAGAGGAAGTGCTGACTGATGTGTAGGGCGGGTTATGTCCCCAATGACTCATCAGGAGATATTGACCACCTGTCGTAATTGTCTGAATGTACAGTGCCTTGCGGAAGTATTCGGCCCCCTTGAACTTTGCGACCTTTTGCCACATTTCAGGCTTCAAACATAAAGATATAAAACTGTATTTTTTTGCGAAGAATCAACAACAAGTGGGACACAATCATGAAGTGGAACAACATTTAATGGATATTTCAAACTTTTTTAACAAATCAAAAACTGAAAAATTGGGCGTGCAAAATTATTCAGCCCCCTTAAGTTAATACTTTCTAGCGCCACCTTTTGCTGTGATTACAGCTGTAAGTCCCTTGGGGTATGTCTCTATCAGTTTTGCACATCGAGAGACTGACATTTTTTCCCATTCCTCCTTGCAAAACAGCTCGAGCTCAGTGAGGTTGGATGGAGAGCATTTGTGAACAGCAGTTTTCAGTTCTTTCCACAGATTCTCGATTGGATTCAGGTCTGGACTTTGACTTGGCCATTCTAACACCTGGATATGTTTATTTTTGAACCATTCCATTGTAGATTTTGCTTTATGTTTTGGATCATTGTCTTGTTGGAAGACAAATCTCCGTCCCAGTCTCAGGTCTTTTGCAGACTCCATCAGGTTTTCTTCCAGAATGGTCCTGTATTTGGCTCCATCCATCTTCCCATCAATTTTAACCATCTTCCCTGTCCCTGCTGAAGAAAAGCAGGCCCAAACCATGATGCTGCCACCACCATGTTTGACAGTGGGGATGGTGTGTTCAGTGTGATGAGCTGTGTTGCTTTTACGCCAAACATAACGTTTTGCATTGTTGCCAAAAAGTTCAATTTTGGTTTCATCTGACCAGAGCACCTTCTTCCACATGTTTGGTGTGTCTCCCAGGTGGCTTGTGGCAAACTTTAAACAACACTTTTTATGGATATCTTTAAGCAATGGCTTTCTTCTTGCCACTCTTCCATAAAGGCCAGATTTGTGCAATATACGACTGATTGTTGTCCTATGGACAGAGTCTCCCACCTCAGCTGTAGATCTCTGCAGTTCATCCAGAGTGATCATGGGCCTCTTGGCTGCATCTCTAATCAGTCTTCTCCTTGTATGAGCTGAAAGTTTAGAGGGACGGCCAGGTCTTGGTAGATTTGCAGTGGTCTGATACTCCTTCCATTTCAATATTATCGCTTGCACAGTGCTCCTTGGGATGTTTAAAGCTTGGGAAATCTTTTTGTATCCAAATCCGGCTTTAAACTTCTTCACAACAGTATCTCGGACCTGTCTGGTGTGTTCCTTGTTCTTCATGATGCTCTCTGCGCTTTTAACGGACCTCTGAGACTATCACAGTGCAGATGCATTTATACGGAGACTTGATTACACACAGGTGGATTGTATTTATCATCATTAGTCATTTAGGTCAACATTGGATCATTCAGAGATCCTCACTGAACTTCTGGAGAGAGTTTGCTGCACTGAAAGTAAAGGGGCTGAATAATTTTGCACGCCCAATTTTTCAGTTTTTGATTTGTTAAAAAAGTTTGAAATATCCAATAAATGTCGTTCCACTTCATGATTGTGTCCCACTTGTTGTTGATTCTTCACAAAAAAATACAGTTTTATATCTTAAAGTTTGAAGCCTGAAATGTGGCAAAAGGTCGCAAAGTTCAAGGGGGCCGAATACTTTCGCAAGGCACTGTAATTCCAAATATGCTGGCTTTGATAAAAGTATGGTTTAATGGACGTGGACAGCATGAAAGGTAAAAGCAGGAACAACTAATGCCACATGTTCAACGAGAAAACAACTCAAACTTATTCAGTGCCGTAAAACCTGCTAAAGTAGACGGTATATATGCAAGAGTTCAAGGCATTTTCATTGACAACCTATTTAAAACACCCTACCGTAGTTTGACCGACCTACATATGGGTTAACATGCATGTAAACAGAGTGAAGGCTAGAGATCATCTCATGAGATCAGATGCGGCTTGTCCAAAACATAGCAGAAGGCCATTTCTCACTATATTCATCAAGCGCTATGTGTTGATGGGTTCATTACCATCAAATTAGTGCTAGAAATCATGGCGGAGCTCTGAAATGAGGTGGAAAGACAGCCCTGATAAGATTAATGATAAATACATTAGCCAAGTGCTAGCATAGCTCTGGAGTGATTGATGATGTACACATTAGCAGTATGGTAGCATGTAACACTGGTAAGATAAATGATAAATACCTTAGTGTTGTGTTAGCCATGTGCTAGCTCGTAACACGTTTGAGACAAACCACTCACAGCCCACTAGTATGTACTGGTAGGAGTGCCGGTCTTGAAAAACAAACAGTTTGTCTGCAACCCTTTCCTAACAGTTCGCAGAAATCATTTGTAGCCTATTTATTCTTCAAAAATACACTGAACAAAAAATATAAATGCAACATGTAAAGTGTTGGTTCAATGTTTCATGAGCTGAAATGAAAGATCCCAGAAATGTTCCATATGCTGAAAATGCCTATTTCTCTCACATTTTGAGCACAAATTTGTTTACATCGCTGTTAGTGCGCATTTATCCTTTGCCAAGATAATCCATCCACCTGACAGGTGTGGCATATCAAGAAGCTGATTAAACAGCATGATCATTACACAGGTGCACTTTGTGCTGGGGACAATGAAAGGCCCCTCTAAAATGTGCAGTTTTGTCACACAACACAATGCCACAGATGACTCAAGTATTGAGGGGAGTGTGCAATTGGCATGCTGATCTGCAGGAATGTCCACCAGAGCTGCCAGATCATTGAATGTTCATTTCTCCAACGTCATTTTAGAGTATTTGGCAGTACGTCCAACTGGCATCACAACCGCAGACCACGTGTATGGCGTTGTGTGTGCAAGCGGTTTGCTGACGTTAACATTGTGAACAAAGTGCCCCATGGTGGAGGTGGGGTTATGGTATTGGGCAGGCATATGCTACAGACAACAAACATAATTGCATTTTACGGATGGCAATTTGAATGTACAGAGACACCGTGACGAGATCCTGAGGTACACTGTCACGCCATTCATCCATCGCCATCACCTCATGTTTCAACGTGATAGCGCACAGCCCCACATCGCAAGGATCTGTAAACAATTCCTGGAAGCTGAAAATGTCCCAGTTCTTCCATGGCCTGTCACCAGACATGTCACCAGACATGTCACCCCTCGAGCACGTTTTCGGAGGCTCTGCATTGACGTGTACAAAAGCGGGTGCTATTTCCTGCCAATATCCAGCAACTTCATACAATAATTGAAGAGGAGTGGGACCACATTCCACATGCCACAATCAACAGCTTGATCAACTATGGAAAGGAGAGTGGACTGGTTTTCTGATCCACCAACAGTTGCATATCTGTATTCCTAGTCAGGTTAGGTTCCTAATGAACTCATTTCAATTGACTGATTTCCTTCTATGAAATGTAACTCAGGAAAATCTTCAAAATTGTTGCATGTTGCATTTTTATTTTTTTGCTATAAATTAGGCAGAAAATTGAGCTATCCAGGTGAAAAAACAAACATGTTTAGCAGTGACAGCGGAGGGACAAACATTAGAGGCTCAGACAGGACAGTGGAGTGTGTGATATGGACATACTGTATGAACTGAGTCTCACTGTTGAGAGTGGCTGTCACAGTTGACAGGGTTTAGCATGGCAGCTAATTTCTGCCGTGGAGGGAAAGAGAATGAAACGGTAACAAACAGTAGTCTGAAGAGCTGCCTCAGGCCCTGTGCATCTGCCATGGAGATGGATATAGGGAGAAGAGGGGGAACGGGAGAAGGGGGAGGGGTGTTTTAGTCGAGAGGGAGAGGATGAGAAAAGATTGGGAAGGGGCGTTACGATGTGTACATATGTAAATAGTACAGATATATAACGGGAGGACTTGTTAGAGTGTAGAACCATAACATTTTGTGAAAAATTATGAAAAGGTAGGAATTAAAATACTGGTAGCATTCAGTGAGAGTATGGCTTGGACTATAGACCCAGAGCTCTGTGTCCCTCTGTAGTGTCCTTTGCTACCTAGGCCCTAGGGGGCACCGCAAGTGCATGTCAGGGTCAACTGCTCCACTCCTGCTATATATCAGTTATTATGAGTCTTTAAGTTTGAACTATTAATACACAGTAGATAGATGTTTTGTGTTTCCTGTCTGTGTGGGTGTTTTGTATCGGATGTCCTAGTGGTGAAGTTTGGTGTAGCAGTAAATCGTTTGTGTGGTAATTATCTGGAGATGAAATGGATCCACAGAGCCAGCAGGAGGGTGATAGCCTCTCTGCCTCCCATTTCCCACCCAGCGCTACCATCCCTCACAACGTAGGCAGACATGCGAGAAATTAAGACCGGGCCAATACGGATCGCTACTGCTAACAGGCCAGTCACATACACATACTGTAGCGGAAACACTCACACAGACAGATACACACACATACTGCTGCGGAAACACTCACACAGACAGATACACACACATACTGCTGCGTAAACACTCACACAGACAGATACACACACATACTGTAGCGGAATTACTCACACAGACAGATACCCACATACTGTAGCAGAAATACTCACACAGACAGATATACCCTATGGCAGAACGCACATATTGAATTTTTCTATACACATCACATACACATCAATGGAGTTGATCACATGCACGCATACACCCACACACACACACACACACACACACACACACACACACACACACACACACACACACACACTCACCCAGGCACCATCTGAGAGAATGTCATCTGTGTAATGGTCAGTCGTTCAGACGGTCTCTTGTCCATTGTCTTCTATGGTCAGATTCAATTTCAGCTGTGTGATTACAGGCTGCTGTGCTACTGCAGCCATCTCCCTCTCACCGGTGGGGACTTTAGGGGTCTGGACAAATTTGAAGGCCAATTGAGTTTTAATTTAAATCACGCTGGGATGCTGAGGGCACATCCCTATGCTGGAAATTAACATCCTCCCAAGCACACCCCCACTTGCACACACACGTTGTGAATGTCTACAGCCTGCATGGACATGCACGCGCACACGCACACGCGAGCGCACACACACACGCGCGCGCACACACATGCGCTCTGTAGATGTCTACAGACTGCACCACACCACAGCTGTGTTCACTTCCCGATGTCACTCAGTATATTGCCCCACTGCACAACTGAGTAGTGTTTGCATGCTGCAAACTGTACCTGTCCCTACCTTCCTCCCTCCGCACCCCCATCCATCCCACTCACTCACTCACTCACTCACTCACTCACTCACTATCTCTCTGTCTCTCTCATCTCTCTCTCTTTCTCTCTCTCTCTCTCTCTCTTTCTCTCTCTCTCTCTCGCTCCTCTTTCTCTCTCTCTCTCTCTCTCCTCTTTCTCTTTCTCTCTCTCTCTCTCCTCTTTCTCTCTCTCTCTCTCTCTCAATCACTCTCTCCATCTCTGTGGATTATGAGCCAGAGAGGGATTCCTATTATCCTAATGGGAGAGGCGATATGGTGCCCTCCAGCCACGCTCCAATTGGCTCCAGAGCTGTACTTATACACAGCAGCAGAGTTCACTGTGAGTTCAGTGGAATGTGTGTGTGTGTGTGCATGCACAGTGATGGGGGAAGAGGAGGCTAGTGAGAGATGGGTAAAGACAGGAAGAAAGAACAGGGTTGGAATCATTAAGAAAGAGTGTTTTTAAATGGTAAATGGTCAGAATGCTATACAGATGAGCATAGATTTTATGCCAGCTGGTTACATTTTTGCTGACTGATACAAAACTATGAACAAAGTTAGGGAACAGGGCAGGCTACACCTGGAATTATCAAACTATGATTTAGGTTTGATTAACATAATCAACACATGTGCACAACACACACACACACACACACACACAAGGAAGTAATTAGGGTTGCCGTCTGCTACTACACTGTGTATCTTTACAGTCTGGGACACCTGCCCAGCCCCACCCCACAAGTCTGTGTCAGTCACAACAACACTAATAGCAATCTGATGCTGTCAGAGTCCATCTAGAAGACAGCGAAGGAGTCAGGCGCAGGACACAGGTAAGAGTAAATAAAACACTGTATTTACTCAATCCAAGAACGGAACAAAAATCCCGTTATCACACAAGGACAAAACAGGATAAAACTCCAACACATGAAAGACAATCACGCACAAACAGAAAGGGAAACCAGAGGGTTAAATAAGGAACATAATTATGAGATGGGAACCAGGTGTGTAAACAGACAAAACAAAAGGAAAAATGAAACATGGATCGGTGGCAGCTAGAAAGCCGGTGACGTCGACCGCCGAACGCCGCCCGAACAAGGAGAGGGAACAACTTCGGAGGAAGTGACAGTACCCCCCCTTGACGCGCGGCTCCAGCAGCGTGCCGACACCGGCCTCGGGGACGACCCGGGGGACGAGCCGCAGGGCGATCCGGATGGAGTCGGTGAAATTCCTGGAGTAACGATGGGTCCAGGATGTCCCCCACCGGTACCCAGCATCTCTCCTCCGGGCCGTACCCCTCCCACTCCACGAGGTACTGAAGGCCTCTCGCCCGACGTCTTGAGTCCATGATGGCTTGCATTGTATACGCCGGGGCCCCCTCGATGGCCAGAGGGGGCGGAGGAACCTCCCGCACCTCAGACTGCTGGAGTGGACCAGCCACCACCGGCCTGAGGAGAGACACATGGAACGAGGGGTTAATACGGTAATCAGGGGGAGCTGTAACCTATAGCAAACCTCGTTCAGTCTCCTCAGGACTTTGAATGGCCCCACAAACCGCGGACCCAGCTACCGGCAGGGCAGGTGAAGGGGCAGGTTTCGGGTCGAGAGCCAGACCCGATCCCCCGGTGCATACACCGGGGCCTCATTGCGGTGGCGGTCGGCACTCATCTTCTGCCGCCTGATGGCCCTTTGCAGACGCACATGGGCAGCGCCCCATGTCTCCTCCGAGTGCCGAAACCATTCATCCACCGCAGGAGCCTCGATCTGGCTCTGATGCCATGGTGCCAGGACCGGCTGGTAACCTAGCACACACTGAAAAGGTGACAGGTTAGTGGAGGAGTGGCAGAGTTTTGAGCCATCTCTGCCCAGGGGAGAAACACTGCCCACTCCCCCGGCCGGTCCTGGCAATAGGACCGCAGAAACCTACCCACTTCCTGGTAGACTCTTTCCACCTGCCTGTTGCTCTCGGGGTGAAAACCTGAGGTAAGGCTGACCGAGACCATAAACGCCCTCCAGACTTTAGACGTGAATTGGGGACCCCGATCAGAAACTATATCCTCAGGCACCCCGTAGTGCCGGAATACGTGGGTGAATAGGGCCTCCGCAGTCTGTAGGGCCGTAGGGAGACCAGGCAAAGGAAGGAGATGGCAGGACTTACCCCGCGAGGGTGGAAGATCCGTCAGGAAATCCACCGAGAGGTGTGACCACGGTGGTTGTGGAAGGGGAAGGGGTTGTAATTTCGCTCTGGGCAGGTATCTAGGTGCCTTGCACTGTGCGCACACCGAACAGGAGGACACATAAACCCTCATGTCCTTGGCTAACGTGGGCCACCAGTACTTCCCAGCAAGACAGCGCACTGTCCGGCCGATGCCAGGATGACCAGAGGAGGGTGAAGTGTGGGCCCAACAGCTCAAACGATCGCGGACATCGAACGGAACATACTTAAGCCCAACCGGACACTGGGTAGGAGTGAGCTCTGAACGTGACGCCCGTTCGATGTCTGTGTCCACCTCCCACACCACTGGTGCCACCAGGCAAGAAGCTGGAATAATGGGAGTGGGATCTGCGGACAAGTCCTCTGTGTTATACATCCGGGACAGTGCGTCTGCCTTAACGTTCTGGGAACCTGGTCTGTAGGAGAGGGTGAAAGAAAAGCAGGTGAAAAACATGGCCCACCTTGCCTGGCGAGAGTTCAGTCTCCTCGCTGCTCGAATGTACTCCAGATTGCGGTGGTCAGTCCAAATGACAAAAGGGTGTCTGGCCCCCTCAAGCCAATGTCTCCACGCTTTCA
This sequence comes from Oncorhynchus mykiss, assembly GCF_057628025.1. Classification (NCBI taxonomy): domain Eukaryota; kingdom Metazoa; phylum Chordata; class Actinopteri; order Salmoniformes; family Salmonidae; genus Oncorhynchus; species Oncorhynchus mykiss. The sequence goes on along the minus strand of NC_143044.1, from coordinate 9,495,771 downwards.
GAGCCTTGACAACAGCCAACAACTCCAGGTTCCCCATATCATAGTTTCGCTTCGCCGGGCTGAGCTTCTTCGAAAATAATGCACAGGAGCGGAGCTTTGGTGGCGTACCCGAGCGCTGAGGCAGCACAGCCCCTATCCCTGCCTCGGGATCAGGATGAGCCAGCACGGGAGCCGAGGTAAACAGAGCCTTCAGGTGACCAAAAGCCCTGTCCACCCCAGCTGACCACTGCAGTCGCACCGGTCCCCTCTTCAGCAGTGAGGTAATGGGAGCTGCTACCTGACCAAAACCCTGGATAAACCTCTGTGAGTAGTTGGCAAACCCTAAAAACCGCTGCACCTCCTTTACCGTTTTTGGAGTCGACCAATTACGCATGGCTGAAATGCGGTCATTCTCCATCTCTACCCCTGACTCGGAAAAGCGGTACCCTAGGAAGGAGATGGACTGTTGGAAGAACAGACATTTCTCAGCCTTGACGTAACAGGTCATGTTACAACAGTCGACCAAGCACCCTGCGTACCAGGGACACATGCTCGGCGCGTGTAGCGGAGTATATTAGAATGTCATCTTTAAACACCACTACACCCTGCCCGTGCAGGTCCCTGAAAATCTCATCTACAAAAGATTGGAAGACTGATGGAGCATTCATTAACCCGTACGGCATGACGAGGTACTCATAATGCCCAGAAGTGGTGCTAAATGCTGTCTTCCACTCATCTCCCGCCCGGATACACACCAGGTTGTAAGCGCTCCTGAGGTCCAATTTTGTGAAGAAGCGCGCCCTGTGTAATGACTTGTTCATACTGGCTATGAGCGGTAGCGGGTAACTGTATTTTACCGTGATCTTATTTAAACCTCGATAATCAATACACGGGCGCAAACCTCCATCCTTCTTCTTCACAAAAAAAGAAACTCGAGGAGACGGGTGATATGGAAGGCTGAATGTATCCCTCTCCCAGAGATTCGGTGACATATGTCTCCATAGCCGCCGTCTCCTCCTGTGACAGAGGATACACGTGACTCCTGGGAAGTGCAGCTTCTACCAAGAGATCTATCGCACAATCCCCCTGTCGATGGGGTGGTAATTGAAAGAAGGAAAAAAAAAAGAAAAAAAGAAAAGAAGGCGAGTGCCAAACTGGAGAGGAGAGGGAACAACTTCGGTGGAAGTCGTGACAGATGCTCATCAGCATCTGTAGCTAACATAACGGTCACAGATAAGTGTGAGAGTGAATGCAGAATCCAATTGACTGATGTGTAAGTGTAGCGGCCCGCACCGTGGTTTGAGGCGAAAAGCTACAGTAAGTAAAGTTACTGGATTGGCACCATCACTGGCACCATCTCTCTCTGTGTGCTTCAGTAATGATGAAGAGTTCTTTACTGCTCCGGAAGGGTTCTTTACTGGTGTGATGTTTGTGAAGAACCATCCTGTTCTTTCCCTCTCCACCAGGTTTTCCTTTACACCATGAAATCTACACTGGTAAAAAGTTACACTACAGGCTATTGGTTTCAGTAAAAGTACGGTAAACAAAAACAACTTACTGCATTTTGTGTACTTGTGTCAACCGTCTGTGGATTTGTTGTACCAGTTTAGGTGGTTGATGTTTTTGTTGTCAAAGATTGACTTACTAGTAACTTAATAGTTGGTAACTGCTAGTAACTTACTGTACTTTCTCTGAAGTTTACTGATTACAAGATAGCTTAACATTAGTCGACAACTACTAAGCATTCTTTGTGGTGAGAACACTTGGGACTTAGCCTAACCTGGCCTCAACATTTTGGTTGACAGCCAACTGACCTCACCATAAGGTCAGTGAGCGTGACAGAGATCAGCCACATTGTTACTGAGAATTTTACAATAACTACTAGCAGCAAGCTGACAGTAAATTATTGAAAAATAAGCATTAACTTTCTGGTAACCAACTGCCATTAAGTTACTTGAAAAAGCAAAGTAACCTCTTAATAACAGTGTCGCTCTCGTTGTCACAAGCTCTTACAAAGATTGTAGAACTGGGAGTGAACAAATTAAGAACTGAACCTTCATCCACATAATGATAAACCCACTTGTTTAAACTGGTACAACACTTACACTAACGGTCGGCACAAATACAACATATTTTAGACCATGCCCCCAAATATGCTAATGAGCCCCCGCCAGCACATTGCCCCACCTATATTTCAAAGTGCAGCAACGATTGTACGAAACATTGAATATATTGGTTAGAATTTATTTTCCATTATACTAGATTTTGCGCACATGTATCCTTAAAAGTACCAACCAGTGCCATATAAGTACCTAATAGTTTGTGCCATAAGCGCATCTGAAGTATCCTATAAGTTTAACTGTAGAACCTGTCATTGGTTCTACCTGGAATCAGAGGGTTCTTCATGAGAGGGTTTTTAATGTAACTGAAAAGGGTTCCCCTACACCAGGGCTGTTCAATTCCAGTCCTGGAGGCCTGAAACATTTCTGGGGGGTTTTCTACCTGGTAGTTAATTGCACTCACCTGGTGTCCCAGGTCTGAATTTGTCTCTGGCTGGAAGGAGAGCATGAAAACGTGTTTCAGCCCTCCGGGACCGGAATTGAACAGCTCTTCCCCACTGGTACAAATCAAAGGGTTCTGCATGGCACCCAAAAGGGTTCACCCATAGGGACAGTTTACAGTATCCTGCAACCAGAGGGATCTTCATGAGAGGTTTTTTTTTACAAAGAATTCAATTGGGTTACCCTACAGGGACAAAAAACAAAACAGGGTTCCTTGTGAGAGGGCTCTAAAAAAAAAGTGAATGGTTTTATGTGGCACCGAAAAGGATTCCCCATAGGGACAAAGGACCAAATGTCTATTGGTTCCAATCGTTTAACAATCCGTATCATACTCACAGACACGGTGGTGCAGCAGGAAAGTCACGTTGCTGGCAACTGGGAGGTTGGCAGTTTAAATCCCAAGTCATCAGAATACAGCAGCATACTGTCCCTTACAGCCAGAATGCCTTAATCTAGCTCTAAAAACACAACAGCTTTTTGTATATTCACCGTATTCTCACTGCAACCATAAACAAGACACTGTACCGCACTGGTACATTCTTAATAGTGATAGTGTATCTTCTATCATGTCCTCTCCATGCTGCAAATATCCATTTCAAATGTGTTGCTTGCGTGTAAGTTACATATGTTTTCCGTGTGACTTGAGTGTTCTCCATGTGTTGCCTTCTCCATGTTCCCCACCTTCCGCTGCAGTGTTCCCAAGGTGGCGCTCTGATGGGCGTTCTGATGGCATCGTTACCATCGGAATCTCTACGGAACGACCTTTAACCATTGCTCCATCAAATAGGGCAACATCATAAACTGGAGTGACAGGAGTTCTGGGGAGAGAAATGCGTGCACGTGAGGAAGGCCTAGTTTCTGGTGGTGGTGGTATTGGTAGTGGTGGTGGTGGTATTGCGGATTCAGCTGACGATTTACGTGACAATAGTTGATCATTTAGTGTATGATGCTGCCAGTCACACTAGGTGGGAACTGCATTTCTACTGGCTGCCGTTGATCAAATGACTTGATGGATATTCAGCCTGACGGGACAGAGACACTGACTCTTCTCTCTTTTCCTTTGTTTTCTTTTTTTTCTCAGATCACAATTTTTCCTGGCTTGTGATGAAAACACCAACCTCCTAGTTCGAACACTAAAGAAACTGCAGGGATTGATTCCCAAATCCTGCACCTGTTCCAGATACACAAGCAGGACGAACGTTCCCAGCCGCCATGAGCGCTAGGTCATGAGGACACGGATTCTCATGACTATTATAACGTGACAGTATCAGCAAGGGAGGCTTAAAGGGTTAACACTGAGGCGTGTGAGATCTGGTTAGAGTCCAAATTCCAAGGCAGAAAACAGACATTTTCCCAATGAAACAACAGACAAGCATCTCAAGGTCGTCACGGTAAAACAGACTCTTGCATCCCAACCACAGTAACATTTTCTGTAATATCTCTACTTGGTTTCATTTTGCGAATAGGACTTTGTTTTGTGTATAAGTCAGATACATTTAGATTACCAAAAAGGGGAACCACAAATGACATTAGGGGCTTTTGAGCATGAGGTAGCCTACTGCTACACATACACACATACTTCTTGTCAGCCTGGATGGAGATCAGCTGAAGTATGATAACCTAAAAGATTATGATCCCACTTTGTTGTTTCACTAATATTATGGAGTTAAATGGTCATTACAATGGCATGTATAGTGGAACTACTGCGCAGGTGCATCCTACATCTGTCATGCCTGTTTGCGACTTACACATTTAGGAAAGGCACATCTAGATGCATTCGAAATCGCAATTAAAAGCTCAATCCAAACACACACTCTTTGAAATGAACAGACCATGTTGAGGATTAGTGTTGAGGGTCAGGGGTTAATAGGGGTCAGTTTCCTCTGAGCACAGAGAACCGAGGCCTGCTCAGTCCAGCCTCAGTGGTCAGATCTGTTACCGTGCTGAAGTCTAGACGGCTCGGCTCGCCTTTCTCCCTTTGTCCATCTGTGTGTTTGATCTGTTGTGGGCCTCACCCATTTTCAGTATGTTTGTGTGTATGTGTGTGTGTGTGTGTGTGTTTCAGAAGCTGTTGAAACATGGGAAAACAGAGCCTCCCAGAGGATCACTGAAGGCCAGAGACAACATGAAGACATATAGATACAGCAGCATTCTATTTCTACCCATATTGCCTACAGATACTGTACCCACAATAGCTTAGCACCATAGAAATGCCTCCCAAAAGGACACTAAATACACAAAGAGGTCATGTTTTGTACCAATCTGTTGAAGGCAAAGTGGAAGGAAAGGTGGGTTTCTCATTTTTATTCACCAGCTCACCTCGAAAACAAGGTTATCGACCTCAAGTATAAGGGCACAAGGCGAGACCCAGATGCAGACACAGGAGGCAGATGGTTGGAGTCTTAGATGTTTATTCATCCAAAAAGGGGTAGGCAAGAGAATGGTCGTGTACAGGCAAAAGGTCAAAACCAGTTCAGAGTCCACTAGGTACCGAAGGTCAGGGCAGGCAGAATGGTCAGGCAGGCGGGAATGGAGTCCAAAAAACAGGCAAGGGTCAAAACTGGGAGGACTAGCAAAGAGAAGAGTAGAGAGAAAGGAGTATGAGAGAAAGGATTATGGGACAAAACACGCTGGTTGACTTGACAAACATACAAGACGAACTGGCACAGAGAGACAGGAAACACAGGGATAAATACACTGGGGAAGATAAGCGACACCTGGAGGGGGTGGAGACGATCACAGGGACAGGTGAAACAGATCAGGGTGTGACATCAGGAGAAAGATCGAGTGAGCCATTTGTAAGAGGGACAGTGAGACCGTACACGGAAACAAATGGTTAAATGCTTCTTCCTCAGCTCTTAAGGTTCCTCGGAGAACTCTTGCCCGATAACAGACCTTAGATTTAAGTGTGTGGTTCTTGACATGGCATCTACTGTTCTTCAGAATTCTAAAAGGTTCTTGAAATACATGGAATCCTGCAGAGATGTGTCCTTTTCATAGCACACAGTAAATTGGCCAGCGTTAACTAATGTTGATTTTTCAGCGTATCATTTTAAGTGGCGATTCAAGAGCTAAATCAACACTGTAAATAGTTAAATTGACTGTCACTAGTGTAAAATAACCTGTGTTGGTGTTCATAACCGTAGTTGAACCAAAACCAAGCCCATCATTATCATATTTCCCAGCATGTTCTTTGCAGGTTGATTTTTGTTTGTTTCAATATGTATGTTTTTGCTAATTGATTGATTAATGAATCTTATGCTACTCAAATATAAATATTTCTAAACTATTCCTATCTGCTACTTGGACTTATTGCACCAGTTACTGAAATGGTCGTCCCAGTTTAGGGTTGTCTCATATCTTGATCTTCCCAACCCTGGCAGTCATTCTGTATGCAGGTTGCAGGTGAATAAAACAAAACAAGTTGGATAACCCTACTCTGTCAGGATTTCAATAGGAATTACACATCTCTTTGCAAGCCAGCATAATGTGATTTATGTGAAACGTTATGTTAACCACTGTATTATGGTAAAATGAGTCCCTCAAAATGAAGGACTTGTGAAATATGTAACATATTTCCTTAAATAACTCCATTTGAATGACAACATATTCACTTAGGATCTCACATAGTGAAGGCCACATGCCTTTAAATTAATGAATGCAACAACCATCTCTCTGTCACTAGCAAACACAGTCATGGGTGGTACTTGTAATTCTAAAATTTGCTCAAAAGGCAAAAGGGAAATATGCAAATATGGGCTCAACACCCTACAACAGGGCTATTCAATTCCGGTCCTGGATGGATGAAGCATTTCTGGTTTGGGATTTTTGTATAGTTCGTCAAGTAACCATCCCATGTATGGTTCTTCAGAGATCCCTATGGCATCACGTGTGTGTGTGTGTGTGTGTGTGTGTGTGTGTGTGTGTGTGTATGTGTGTGTGTGTGTGTGTGTGTGTGTGTGTGTGTGTGTGTGTGTGTGTGTGTGTGTGTGTGTGTGTGTGTGTGTGTGTGTGTGTGTGTGTGTGTGTGTGTGTGTGTGTGTGTGTGTGTGTGAGTGTGTGAGTGTAAGTGTGTGTATTTGTGTCTGACTCAGAGTTATGTCTGTGTTAATGCACAGTGTCAGTTATCCTCTAGAGGAGATTATTTAGATAAACAGAGTCATTACTCAGTGTGTTTTCTGAGAGACAAGAGGAGTGTGAGAGACCACAACACAGCCGTCACGCCTGTTACAGCCTTCAGCGTGTGCTATCGCAGTGCATCGCACAGGTGGTCTTAGAGGTGTGTGTGTTTGTGTGTGCGTTTGTGTGTGCGTGTGTGTCAGCAGTGCTTATTAAGTTACAACAGAGCGAAGGGTCAGACCTAGCGGTCACTTTTTGTGCCCCATTCTCCCTCCTGTGTAGTGTGTGTGTGTGTGTGTGTGTGTGTGTGTGTGTGTGTGTGTGTGTGTGTGTGTGTGTCTGTGTGTGTGTGTGTGTGTGTGTGTGTGTGTGTGTCATTGTGTCTTTCAAGGCACTCCGCGACCTACTTCCTGCAGAGCCGACATAAAACTGAGTTTGTGTGTGTTACACGTCAAAACACTTGATCCCCCACGCACACATAAAACCAGTAAAACCTGTAGAAACAGCCCATACAGACATAGGATCTAAGGCCCCCATAGCCATGGGTCAGATTACTAGATTACTAACGCTCAAATACATTTACAGATCTTCTGATCATTGTCTTGCCTTCGTACCTGACTTGCATAGCTTAGACCGCCTTTAGCAAAACTTTAAATACAAATGTCCTCAGTGTATACAAAATTCACTGTTAAGCGTTATTTTCACTGAATATAACACATTGTTTTCAACGGAAGAGAGATGTGTGCAATTGTGTTCACTGTTTCCGTCAATCAGTAAACACCACACACAATTCAAAATCACGCCATCAGTGCCATACCTTGTATAATATATGGAAAGATCTAGGCAAAGATCTGTCTAATTGTTATGATTTTTTTTTACAATATTGCGGACATGCAGAGATGCAGAGAATGAAGTTGGGTTACCTCTAAGTAGCTCTGGGTTCCTCCTAAGTCATCATCTCCAACATTGTGACCTTCCATCATAGAGCTTTGCTTTGGTGTGGATTGAGGCCTATACATTCATATTAGTTGTGTTCCTCCATTGTATTCACCTTTCCTTATTTCTATTGTGGATAGTGTTTCTGTGCAACAATGGAAAGTCTACAAAACTATGAGCAATCCAACCTTTATATTGAATACATGGAATTGGATTGTGATGAGACCAATGAATGAATCCTGCAGGATTTGTGGTTCTTTATTTTATGTCTTTTTTTCAGGAATAATATTTGATGTGTATGAAATTGTTTTGGTGTAACATACATAAAGTGAGAGTATTTCTGCACCTTTGGATCGTTGTACTTCCAGTTTTGACCATCAGTGACTGCAAAGAAAAATGTATTGATCTTCTGGGATTTTTCAAAGACAGACTAACTTTCTGTTTTGTCTGTTTGAACTCAAGAGATAAGAATGGTTGCGTTAAACTTTTCGAAAGCAGTCGTGTTCTTTTGATGATTCTACTTGCAATTTTAATGGGAAAAATAGTCTTGATGAATGCATTTATGTTTTGAGAAGGAAAACTAACTACATTTTGAAAACGCATTCACCGTGTTGCAAAAGTACACAAAGCTCTGTCTTGTGAACTCTGTTTTGGAAATCCACGACATTATCAGGCTGAGAAATTTGGCTTGTCACCAAGATGCACAATCGAGAGCATCCTGTCGGGCTGTATCACCGCCTGGTACGGCAACTGCTCCGCCCACAACCGTAAGGCTCTCCAGAGGGTAGTGAGGTCTGCACAATGCATCACCGGGGGTAAACTACCTGCCCTCCAGGACACCTACACCACCCGATGTCACAGGAAGGCCAAAAAGATCATCAAGGACAACAACCACCCAAGCCACTGCCTGTTCACCCCGCTATCATCCAGAAGGCGAGGTCAGTACAGGTGCATCAAAGCAGGGACCGAGAGACTGAAAAACAGCTTCTATCTCAAGGCCATCAGACTGTTAAACAGCCACCACTAACATTGAGTGGCTGCTGCCAACATACTGACTCAACTCCAGACACTTTAATAATGGAAAAATTGATGTAAAAAATGTATCACTAGCCACTTTAAACAATGCCACTTAATATAATTTTACATACCCTACATTATTCATCTCATATGTGTATACTGTACTCTATACCATCTACTGCATCTTGCCATCTTTATGTAATACATGTATCACTAGCCACTTTAAACAATGGCACTTTTATATGTTTACGCACCCTACATTACTCATCTCATATGTATATACTGTGCTCGATACCATCTACTGCATCTTGCCTATGCCGTTCTGTACCATCACTCATTCATATATCTTTATGTACATGTTCTTCATCCCTTTACACTTGTGTGCATAAGGTAGTTATTGTGAAATTGTTAGGATAGATTACTCGTTGGTTATTACTGCATTATCGGAACTAGTAGCTCAAGCATTTCACTACACTCGCATTAACATCTGCTAACCATGTGTATGTGACAAATAACATTTTATTTGATTTGATTATATTTAGGTTGATGGCATGATGTTGAAACAATGGCGTTGATTCAAGGTCAAAAACATGTCTAATCAAATATGAAATTCAACATCATTTCAAACACATATTGAATACGCATTCAAAAATATTTTTTTCACATTTTGTTGTGTTACAGCCTGAATTGAACATTTATTACATTTAGATTTTGGGTCACTGGCCTACACACAATACACCATAATGTCAAAGTGGAATTATGTTTTTAGACATTTTTACTAATTAATAAAAAATGAAAAGCTGAAATGTTGTTTTGGCAAGCCTAAACACGTTTAGGAGTAGAAATGTGGTTAACAAGTCAGAAAATTGAAGTTAGTCCACAATACTAACCTAAATGGCTGAGTGAAAAGGAACCCTGTACAAAAAGCTATTCCAAAACATGCATCCGACTTGCAATAAGGCACTAAAGTGAAACTGCAAAAACTTAATGGCCTTAATGCAAAGCGTTATTTTTGGGGCAAATCCAACACAACACATCACTGAGTACCATCATTTTCAACCAGGGTGGTGGCTGCGTCATGTTATGGGTATAGAGCTAAGCACAGGCTATATTTAGAGGAATACCGGTTTAGACATACATACTGGTTTAGTATGCTTACCAACAGACACTAGGAGAAAAATGCACCTTTCAGCAGGACAATAACCTAAAACACAAGGCCAAATATACACTGGAGTTGCTTACCAAGATGACATTGAACGTTGCTGGGCCTCCCGTGTGGCGCAGTGGCTGTACTGCAGCGCCAGCTGTGCCATCAGAGTCCCTGGGTTCGCGCCCAGGCTCTGTCGTAACCGGCCGCGACCAGGAGGTCCGTGGGGCGACGCACAATTGGCCTAGCGTCGTCTGGGTTAGGGAGGGATTGGTCGGTAGGGATCTCCTTGTCTCATCGTGCACCAGCGACTCCTGTGGCGGGCCGGGCGCAGTATGCGCTAGCCAAGGTTGCCAGGTGCACGGTGTAGCCTCTGACACATTGGTGCGGCTGGCTTCCGGGTTGGATGCGCGCTGTGTTAAGAAGCAGTACGGCTGGTTGGGTTGTGTATCGGAGGAGCAGCCTTCGTTTCTCCCGAGCCCGTACGGGAGTTGTAGCATTGAGACAAGATAGTATTGGATACCACGAAATGGGGAGAAAAGGGGGTCAAAAAAAAAAGACATTGAATGTTGCTGAGTGGCCTAGCTACATTTTTGACTTAAATCAGCTTGAAAATATATGGCAAGACTTAAAAATGTATGTCTAACAATGATCACCAATCAACTTGAGCTTGAATAATTTTTCAAGAAAATTTGGAAATATTGTACAATCCAGGTTTACACAGCTCTTAGAGACTTACCCAGAAAGACTCACAGCTGTAATCTGTGGCTAACATGTATTGATTTAAGGCTGTGAATACTTACTGTATGTAAATGACATATTTCTGTATTTAATTTTCAATGAATTTGCAAACATTTCTAAAAACATGCTTTCACTTTGTCATTATTCTGTGTAGATGTGTGAGAGAAAAATAAGTCAAGGGGTATCAAATCAAATCAAATTGTATTTGTCACATGCGCCGAATACAAGTGTAGACCTTACCGACAAGACCTTATAGGATCCAACCCTTTTTTTAGCTCACGCCCTGAAGCAAGGATATGTATATTCTTGATACCATTTGAAAGCAAACACTTTGAGGTTTGTGGAAATGTGAAAGGAATGTAGTAGAATATAACACATTAGAGCTGGTAAAAGATAATATAATGAAAAAAACAACAGTTATTATTTTTTTTGAAACGCATGAGAAAGGACATAATGTATTATTCCAGCCCAGTTGCAATTTAGATTTTGGCCACTGGATGCCAGCAGTGTATGTGCAAAGATTTAGACTGATCCAAGGAACCATTGCATTTCTGTTCAAAATGTTGTTTCAAGACCTCCCGGGTGGAGCAGTGGTTAAGGGTGCTGTACTGCAGCGCCAGCTGGGCCGTCAGAGACTCTGGGTTCGAGCCCAGGCTCTTTTGTAATCGGCAGACTGGGAGCTCCGTGGGGCGACGCACAATTGGCCTAGCACAGTGCGCCCAGCCCGGCCCGCCAGGTGCACGGTTGCCAGGTGCACGGTGTTTCCTCCGACACATTGGTGCGGCTGACTTCTGGGTTGGATGTGTGCTGTGTTAAGAAGCAGTGCGGCTTGGTTGGTGTGTATTGGAGGACACATGACTTTCAACCTTCGTCTCTCCTGAGCCTGTACGGGAGTTGTAGTGATGAGACAAGATAGTAGCTACTAAAAACAATTGGATACCATGAAATTGGGGAGGGAAAAAAAGGGGGTACAATTTTTTTTTAATTATTAAATTACATTAAAAAAAATAATTGTTATTTCAAGACTGCCCAAATGAGCCTAATTGGTTTATTAATAACTTTTAAGTTCAAAACTGTGCACACTCCTCAAACAATAGCATGGTATTCTGTCACTGTAATAGCTACTGTAAATTGGACAGTGTTTAATTTAAGCTTTCTGCAATATCAGATGTCCTGGGAAATTTTCTTGATAGCTCAACCGTCCCGTGGACTGGACACCGATCCGGAAGAAGTTTTAACCAACAATGCAGTTCAGGAAATAGAGTTAAGAAAATATTTAATAAATAACCAAAGTAAAAAATAAAATAAAAAGTAACACATTTAAATAACAGGGGGCACTGGCGGTGCCAATAGTGGTGCCAATGGAACCAGACCCAGGCCAATTGTAGTGAAATCCCTCAGGTTCACGGATAAGCTTGCAGTCCTTGAAAAAGCCAATCGCCTTAAAGGGTCCTTCATCTTCATCAATGAGGATTTCTCAGATGCAGTCAGTCAAAGAAGAAAGGAACTAATACCAGCTATGAAGGCTGCAAGAGAGCAAGGTGACATAGCATATCAAAGGTATGACAAACTGATTGTTCACCCTCTCTCCCTCCCAAGGTTAGGAGGAGCGACAGACACCATTAATTCCAGACACACACACACACACTGACTGAGTATCTCTCTCTCAGATTCCAATTGCTGATTCATGTTTGGACATATAAATACGCTCACTTGAATACATTCAGTTTAAGGATCAAAATTCATGAAATATGCTCTCTAATGCAGTCAAACAATATTAATGTATTGGCAATATCAGAGACTCACTTGGACTCTTCTTTTGAGGATGCTGAGATCTCTACACATGGATACAATTTGTTCAGGTGGGACAGAAATTGATATGGGAGTTGCAGTTTACATCCAGAATTATATTCCAGCAAAACAACATAAGGATTTATTAATGTTGAATGGATTAGGGGCGCTATGGGTACAGTTGCATTGACCATATTTGAAACCTATACTAGTTGGTTGCTGCTATAGGCCACCCAGTGCTGATGTGAAATATCTTGATGTAATTTGTGAAATGTTGGATAAGGTATATAATGAAAACAGGTAAATATATTTTTGGGGAGATATGAATGTAGACTTTTTGAACACCAACTGTCTAATGACAAAGAAACATATTTCTGTTGACAATCTATGTAACCTGACCCAAGTTATGACATCATCAACCAGAACGTTCACTGATAGGTCCCGTATCACATCATCAACTTGTATCAATCACATTTTTACTAACATGGCTGAACATTGTTCTGAAGCTGTATCAGTGGCACATGGTTGATCATAACTTGTTTGCCCTCACTAGGAAGACTAAAATCCCAAAGGCTGCCCTAAGGTAATCTACCGTAGGTCCTACAGAGGGTTCAATCAGAACTCACTCACTAGGAAGACTAAAATACCAAAGGCTGGCCCTAAGGTAATCTACCGAAGGTCCTGCAGAGGGTTCAATCAGGACTCATTTGTGGATGAGATTAAGAATGTGCAATGGTTAGAAGTGTGTAGTACGGATGATCCTGAAATGTCACTAAGTTTGTTTATGAGTATAGCTGACATGGCTCTTTAAGAAAAATCACTGTGAGGTCAAACGGTGCCCCGTGGGTTGATAATGAGCTGAGAAATTGAACGATTCAGTGTTTTGATGCCATAAAAGCAGAAGATAAATCTGGCACTCTGTTTGATAATCAAAGTTCATGTAAATTAATACATCTTGTGACCAAGCTCAACAAAAGAAAGAAGAAGGGCGTCTATCAGCAGAAAATTGATGAAGTATTTTTAATAAGTGCTTGATGTCTGGAACGAGCCAAAGGTTATTCCACTACCTAAGGATAGAAAATCTGCATTCACTGGTCCTAATAATCGTCCTATAAGCTTGCTGCCTGTGTTAAGTAAATTATTGGAAAAAATCTACAGTTTTATATAGAGCCATAGCTGAATGGAACTCTTAACCAATCCACATTTCCCAGGCAAAAAATAAATCCACCTTCAAGAAAAAAATAAAAAACATCTAATGCGATAGACCATATGACTGGACAGGAAATAGAAACATCAACTGAATGTTAAATGTGTTTCCTGTCGGGTATTTTAATTGTCTGTATTGTATACTTGTTGAGTGTTTGTGAAGTCTTGATTTGTGGTGGTTTGTGATGTCTTGTTAATTGGTGTTGGAACCCAGGAAGATTAGCTAGCATTATGGCGTTAGCTAATGGGGATCCTAACAGAAATACATGATCGAGGGATTCCGCCACACTGTAGAATCCCTCGATCACGTAGATTCATTTCCGAAGGCACTGTACATTAGGATGAGAAAGATTTTCAACATTTCTATGTGGAATTTTAATACAGTTTCAACGTATTTATAGTTAATCATAGTTCTGACGATTATGTTGGAATTAGATTGATGTAAACACTTGCTAGTAAGGTTAAGTCAATGTATTTATGTTGAAGTTTTACCCTAATTTCAATGTTTACAGTGCTGGTTGAAATGAGAAGGAAACAGTACTGATTGGTGACCTTTTTCTAATCCAATGTATTTCCCACATTGATTCCACTCCCCAATACGTTGACCAGTTACGTTGAAACAATGTTGATATAAACAGTGATGTTTTGTCTCTGTCTGTCTGTCTGTCTGTCTGTCTGTCTGTCTGTCTGTCTGTCTGTCTGTCTGTCTGTCTGTCTGTCTGTCTGTCTGTCTGTCTGTCTGTCTGTCTGTCTGTGAGTCTGTCTGAGTGTCTGATGGAGGTTGAGCTTATAGAGACTGTTTATCCCCTGTCTGTCTGGCTGATGGACCCCTTCTGTTCGCTTGCGTAGGTGTGTGTGTGTGTGTGTGTGTGTGTGTGTGTGTGTGTGTGTGTGTGTGTGTGTGTGTGTGTGTGTGTGTGTGTGTGTGTGTGTGTGTGTGTGTGTGTGTGTGTGTGTGTGTGTGTGTGTGGGTGTGTGTGTGTGTGTGTGTGTGTGTGTGTGTGTGTGTGTGTGTGTGTGTGTGTGTGTGTGCAAGTGCGTGCATGCATCTCTCTTTGTGTGCACACTTGTGTGTACGTGTGTGTTTGCGCCTGAGTGTGTGACTGCAGGGGGAGAATGATGTACTGGCTAAATGAGCTGCTTTATCAGGGGGGTGGCTGCTGTCTGGGGCTTATGTCATCAATATCCTCTTATATAAACGTCAGCTGTGCCATTTTATTCAGAGCTATTTCTCACACTACTGATTACATTAGCTCAGAATGTAGGGGAGCTGCTCCCTTGTTCTCCTACTCCCCGTCCCTCACTCTCTTGCTCTCTCTCTCTCTCTCTCTCTCTCTCTCGCTCTCTCTCTTGCGCCCTCTCTTACCATCCCTCACTCTCTTGCTCTCTCTTGCTCCCTATCTTACCATCCCTCACTCTCTATCTCCCTCCTCCCCGATCTAATCCTTTATACACTCTCTGTCCCCCATAACCTCCCACACTTTCTCTATATCCTTCAGAGAGAGAGAGAGAGAGAGAGAGAGAGAGAGAGAGAGACTGGGAGACAGGAGGGATAAAGAGCTACCGTCCCCCTTATGTCAGGTTTGCCAAACCCATTTGTTCTCCACTGTACGGTAAGTGGCTCAGGGAGACACGGTGTGGGGGTGTGTGTGTGTGTTTGCAGCAGGGAGACTTATGGCCAGATGGATGCTGCTGTAAAGCTCAAGGCCTTTCTGCTTCCTGGGGAGTGGATATTGTGTTGGCCAAGTGATTCATTACCAGGAGTTCAAGTGTGGAGGAGCCTGAGTGGGAGTCTGGCTGATTTAAAGAGAAATGTCAGCCTCAAAAGGACCATTAACACCTCACACACACTAGACCACACACAACCCAGTGCAGTGTATGTGAAACATACCATATTCAGGAATACATTTGATTTAAATCACTTTTTCTGTGCTCTACACTCAATTAAGTTTGGTGCTGTTTTTTAGTAGGAACAAAAGCCTTCCAAATCACTATACCCATTGATTTTATACTGTGTTGTCTGAAAGTGATGTATTAGGTAGGTAGTGTTGTGTTTGTGTGTGTGTGTGTGTGTGTGTGGAGGGGTGTGTGTGTGCGTGCGTGCGTACGTGTCTCAACAATGAACAACTGCTTCATCTTTGATAGGCCACTGGAATGATGAAAGTGGCATTGAGCATCAACCTTTTTAGACCAATCAGACTGTGCTAGAAGGTTACGACAATCCATGTCTCTTTTAGCCCCAGATTCTATCTCTTTTTTTCTTCTTCATTGATCTGACGAGAGGAGTCGAACACTGGATCAATGGGAGAGATGTGACATTTAAACCCTGGGTGATACACTACACCTTGGCTAGAGAGTGAAATAGTCCGTCCCATTAAGGTGAAAAAGTTCCTATAGTTTCACTGCGGCATCATTGTACGTGGATTGGGCTCAAACCTTTGTAATGTAAATCTAATTTAGAGTTCTGTGAGTGTGAAATGGACGTACTGTAAAACCTGCATTTTCGACTGAAATACTTTCGTCGTCAGATAAGGGTAAATAGATCAATAAATAAGTCTCATTCTGATTGGTGGGATTTTGTATTCATGGGCTTTTCCCTTAATGAATCTGTCAGTGTGACAGACATGTGGGGTCACATTATCCCCGCCCAGCCCTCACCCCACACATTCACACTCATTCAGCCAGAACTAACCTAGTTGCATAGACCTAATGCAAGAGAACACACCCAGTGCAAAATGGCTAATTTAGGGTTCCGTAGACTCCTTCATCTGAGTGCTACTCCATCTCCAAAATAAGATACGTTTGGTTGATGCTGTTGTCACGCACACACATACACACACACGTGACACATGTGACACAAATATTATGTTTGTCTATTCCACCGGGCTGGTGTGATAGGATAGTGGTCCTTTGGTAGAGTTGGTAGAGCATGGCCCCTTGTAATGCCAGGGTAGTGGGTTTGTTTCCCGCGACCACCCATATGTAGAATGTATGCATGCATGACTGGAAGGCGCTTTGGATATACAATAACACTGAACAAAAATATCAATGCAATGATTTTACAGAGTTACAGTTCGTGTAAGGAAGTCAGTCAATTTAAATAAGTCAATTAGGCCCTAATCTATGGATTTCACATGACTTGGAATACAGATATGCATCTGTTGGTCACAGATACCTTTCAAAAAAAAGTAGGGGTGTGTACTAGAAAACCAGCGTGACCACCATTTGCCTCACGCAGCGCGACACATCTCCTTCACATAGAGTTCATCAGGCTGTTGATTGTGGCCTATGGGATGTTGGCACTCTCCTCTTCAATGGCTGTGCGAAGTTGCTGGATTTTGGCGGGAACTTGAACATGCTGTTGTACACGTCTATCCAGAGCATCCCAAACGTGCTCAATGTGTGAAATACATGTCTGGTGAGTATGCAGGCCATGGAAGAACTAGGCCAGAACCAGCTACAAGGAATTGTGTACAAATCCTTGCGACATGGGGCTGTGCATTATCATGCTGAAACATGAGGTGATGGCATCGGATGAATGGCATGACAATGGGCCTCAGGATCTCATCACAATATCTCTGTTCATTCAAATTTCCATCAATAAAATGCAATTGTGTTCATTGTCTGTAGCTTATGCCGGCTCATACCACAACCACACCGCCACCATGAGACACTCTGTTCACAAATTTGACATCCGTAAACCGCTCACCCACACGACGCCATACACGTTGTCTGCCATCTGCCCGGTACAGTTGAAACTGGGATTCATCCGTGAAGAGCACACTTCTCCAGCATGCCAATGGCCATTGAAGGTGAGAATTTGCCCACCCAAGTCGTTTTCAATGCAGAATTGCAGTCATGTCAAGACCCTGGTGATGACGAACCTATAGTTTCATCAGCTGTCCGGGTGGCTGGTCTCAGAAGATCCAGCAGATAAAGAAGCCCAGATGTGGCTTGATTACACATGCTCTGTGGTTGTGAGGCTGTCAGACAGCAGCGATCATTTGAGTATGGATTAAAAAGGTATTTTTTGTTCTGTATGCTGCTAAACACCTTCCCTTAAATTAAACATTGATTTTCTTCTAGAGCTCCTCTCGTTGATAAATGGTACATTATAGAAGTGCTCCAGCATTAGTAAAAAAAAATATTACTCAACAACCACCATATTTTGGAAAAGTGTTCTCAGACTTAAAAAAAAAAAAGTTATGTCTTTGCCTAAGAACGGGTAGTTGACTATGCAGCCTTGGACTTGACACAATACTGACCACAACAGGCTAAACAAAAATGCCATTCATGATTAAGTTAGCTGAGCTATGGAGAGAGGAATTCTAACCCAATATTTTCCCTCACAGGTGTCCCCTGAATGAACATCCCACATCAGAGAGAAGAAAAGTTGCGAAGAGAAGGAATGAACAGAAAAGACGAGGTAAGCAGATAGATGAACGACGGAGAAAGAGAAAGACACAAAGAAAATAAGTGAGGACAGAGAGGAAAGAAGAGGAGAGGATAGGATAAGAGTGAAGAGGGTTGGCCGTAGCCTCAAGGTTACAGAGGAGGGCTGGTAACCAGAGGGTTGCCGGTTTCAATCCCCAACTCCGACTGGGTGGAAATTTGTTGGGAGTGAGCTGACAACCTGAGGGTTACTGGCTTTAATATCCTACTGTTTACCCCCAACTGCTCCCAGCCTGTAATGTTTGTGTGTTGTGTGTCATGGGTACTGTGACAGAAAAACGAATGTATAATATCTGTGCAAATAGACCAATAAAGCAAGTATATTGTAAGAGAATGGACACAGCAGAACTATGCAGATAGTTGTGAGAGAATGTTATGGTAATTTTACTATTCAGTAAAGTGGCTTATATTTAAAGATGAATGGCAGCAACATCTGCTGTGTGTGTGTCATACCAGCAAGCCACACATCTTCCCCTTTGTCTCTTATTCACAGTGTTTTACTCTTGCTTTCTCTTTCTCATCTGACACTTCACTCTCTCATTTCTTTCTCTCTACACAGATGTTGCCAACTTATTCCCTCACTCCTTCTCTCATTCTCTCTCTCTGCACATTGATGGTCCCACTCCCACCTCTCTCTCTCTCTCTCTCTCTCTCTCTCTCTCTCATCGTTGTCTCCCCCTTCATTGACACTTTCTCCTCTCTCTAATTGAAACCTGGCATCACATCACACATCTTAACACCGGTTGTTGCCAAGGGTCAGTCAGAGCTCTGCTGTGTCCTGAGAGTTGAATCAACTGACTCACACCATGGTACAATCAAACGTTGACTTTATTTCATCATCACTAATCCATTGTGGTTTCGCCCATAGTTAGAGATTGCACTGTTCAGTGGAGCGTAAGACACTGAGCCAAACAGCTGGGGACGAGAAAGGGGAAATCACTCACTGAGTATATCACATTAGTGACATCACTCACTATTAATGAATACATCACATTGTTGTCATCACTCATCTGTAATGAATATATCACATCAGTCACAGCTTCCACACTGTGGTGGGAGGGCCTTTCTGTTGGAGTGTGGCCTATCGTATGACTTTATCTTCCTTCAAGGCTCTTATTGGCTCGAGAGAGAGGGAACATAATGACTGGAGAAGATCTGAGTGTGTTTTCAGCGAGGCAGTCATGTCTGAACTCTCAACATGAGAACGCGTACTCTAGACTCAGCCGCCCCATAACCAACCCCCTCTTCTTCAGCTCACACCTGTGTGTGACAGAAAAGCTTACAGACATGACACACACACACACACAACTTGACTGCTGCCATCCATCATAAGAAGCACTTTTCCCTTGTGTTCCTCAAGGTGCACCTGTCCTGCTTTCTACTTTTAGCAACTCACAGGTGAACACATCTATCTGGGCTCTTATCCTTCCCTTTCAGGTCCCTCACATCTAAGCACTGACCCACTCTCAACCCTGTAATCCCTATGTCTCTCTCTCTCAGGGCTGCTGTCAGAGTCCGAGGGTAGTCTCCTTCACCAGCTGTGTGTGTGTGTGTGTGTGGGGGGGGGGGGGGGGGGGGGGGCATTCAAATACGAAAACATTTCATAGGTCCCGACATCGGTGTCCTTATACGTAGCTATGGCCCTGCATGTACTTTTTTTTTAAAGAAAGTTGAAGCTCATTTTCTGTAATAAAACAATTCTAAAATGCTATTTGGGGAAGAGCAAATACAAGCAAAAATAACCCCAGCCACAGTCACATTGGTTGCTGTAGCTTCATTCACCTCAGTCGATCTACAAACACATAGACTATACAATTAGCCTCTACACATTAACTAACATGAAGTCAGCACCAGGACTATAATAAAAACTCTAATTTTATACATCTGTTTGCAGAAAAAGTATTTTATTAACAAAAGATAAACACATACGTTTGCTTTACAGAACAATTGTTTGTCATTTTGCCATGACTTTTTATACCATTTTAATATGATATTTGAGTGAGAGTGACTAACAAAATCAATGGGGGCTCTTCCCTTATCTACACTGAAATAATATTTCAGTGGTGGTTAATTTTCATCTATTATGGTTAATTTTTTCCATCTCACATAGCTCATTAGTACACCCTTGTGGATGAATATATAGGTATCTAGTGTAGGTCCAAGGATACAACAATGAATAACGTGGAACAAATAAATACCATCAAAGAATACCTTACAACTTACAATAATGAACACCCAGTCAAACACCTGTGAAAACAAACCTGTCCATTTTTTTCCAGATTTTAATACATAAACGTTGATCTTTTTTTGTGTCATTAACTTATTTTCACACACACAAAAAATGTGTACACTAAAATACCGAATTCTGGTGTGTGGAATTTTGAGGAGGTGGTTGCTGTGTGGGTGGGTGGGATGTTCTGCCTGTCACTTGTTCTCAACAGGCAGCCAGTCTCAGAAGGGGGACTTGATGAGGCAAAGTCCAGGCACTGTTACTCTCTTTGTTCTGAGTATTTGCAATGCTAGTTAATCTGTGTTTCTCACATATTATGTGCCCAGTGTGATAGAGAATGAAAACTTTCTTGGCAGATAATGACAATATGACAATAACAGTAGCTGTAGATGATGTAATGAGAAGTTGGAGGGTGGTTGGTAATGTAGAACATCAGGTGGATCCACGTCTGGGTGTTGGGCAGAACCCCTAGGTCCTGGAGAACAGGAATAGAGTTAAAGGGACCAGGGTAGGACACAGAGACGTAAACACACAGGTTACACTTTACTGTGAGAAAATTCGAGGGACTAGTGCAGTGTTATAAATGGGAGATATGTACTTTTCAACACTTTTGGAAGGTATAGCCTACCTCAAGCTGGTCCCCCTCTGACTCAGAGCACAGAGAATCAGACTGATCCGAACTCAACTGGCTCTGGTGGATGGGATACCTCCTGGGGAGCTCGGACAGGCGATGGGCCATGTTCAGTCTCACCTTGATTGATAACAGGAATAAATGCAATTATATTACAAATACATTTCTTACATTTCTCTTGGAGAGCCAGAAATTAAATTAACAGTGGACAATAATATTTACCTGGTCAAAAACCTCCACAGCCTCAGTCCGTGCCTGGAGGTGGTTCTTGAAGGCCTTCTGATCTGGTTCGACAACTTCCACCACATCAGATGGGGTTTCAGTGATCTGAAAGTACGTTGTACAAAAATAGCAATAGACAAACAACAACACTAAGTCAATCATGGGTGAACCTTGGGTTGAAGATGTCCATCATCGCCTTGGAGGTGGCCTCGCCAGTCTTGTCCTTGATGGGTATCACACAAAACTACAATCCATTTTTGGTTCCAAGCACCCTTTTTAATCGGTTACAGAAGGGAATTTAGTTAAGCATGTACTCCTCATTTACTGACCGTAATGGCTATTGCCTCCACCCTCTTGGTAAAGTGATTGGTCGCCGTCAGACACCAGCTGTTGCCAATTCCTGGATTTCGCGAAGGGTCCGATGAGGTCCACCCCAAACATTTAAAGTGTTAGAGAGAAGATTACTTTATTCTTACCCGTATCTGTGTCATACATTATGCAGTTTTTCATATTTGTAAGGGTACTGAGGCACACACACACATTCTATAATACTGAACTCTGCTGTGGTAAAATAAAGCAACCATTACAAAACAACTTATCAGGGCAAAATTTGAATTGGGACACTTACCGATCATACGCCATGGTGAAACAACTTTGATGGGCTTCAACTCCGGCACCACAGTCTTCACCCTCTCAAACTTCTGGCAGGCTAGACAGGGTACTGACCTTTAAGCACAAAGTGACAAATTGAAACATTGTGTGCTCTCTGATATGACATTCATTGAAATCATAATCATTTCAGATATAATAGAATGTGATTGATAACCAAAAGGTTATTTCACTTTCCCAGCTGTCCACCTCCTTGACAATTCCCCATCAGAAGAAGCATAGGTTGATTTTGGCAATCACGTGCTTCACTCCGAAATGGCCAGCATGCATCTCGGTCAGCAAGGCCTCCTTCTCCTCCTTAGTGATAATCACCCTCCTGTGTGGCTGGCCATCATTTGACTGTATGTACATATGATTGCCTAACAAGTTGGAAGAGAAGAGTTGCTGAAATTCTGAAGTCTAAGTACATTTGCACTGCTGTATTTCTCTCTCTGTTTCTCTCTCTGTCTGTCTTCCACTCTCTTCCCACCTCTCTCTCCCTCTCTCACTTTCATCCTTTCTTTCTCATGCCCCCCCCCCTCTTAGTCTGTCTAGCGAAGACACCTAGTTAAGGGCATTTGGAATTACCATAATTGCTTACACCTATCCATTTGATTGATCAGGATTAATTTATGGCTAGATAGCTCAACATGACAGACATATAACTATATCAGTGGAGGCTGCTGAGGGGAGGACGGCTCATAATAATGGCTGGAATGGAGTCATTGGAATGGTATCAAGCACATGGAAACCACGTGTTTGATAGCATTCCATTTACTCCATTCCAGACATTATTATGAGCCATCCTCCCTTCAGCAGCCTCCACTGAACTATATGTATAGCTAGAAACATGTAGATGACCAACTAACGTTAGCTAGATGGAAAATGGTTGTTGAAAAATGGTCGCAGGTAGCTAAATCCGTCCAGCTATCTAATAGAAGTTAACTGCTTAAACGTTACCCTGAATTGTGAATTTTTCTGAATGTTGCGCCTCTTGCCGAGATCAGTGGTGCCTTCATAGTACTTTGCCTGGTTGGACAGATAAAATCAATTATCCCCGAGCGATGCCATTGAGGTGCAAGCTATATACAAAAAGAAAGCTACAATAACAGTTACAGTAGCTAGCTAGCTAACGTTAGCTAAATAAAACTGTCTGGCAGCCAACTACTGTAGCTGGCTAGCTTACAAGGCCTGTAAATAAGTACAGTAGTGATCAACGTAAATCTAAAAACAGCTTAAATTATTTATTCCTATTTAATATTATGTTCTTATATAAAGACAAATATATTGTAATTATTCACCTACCTCCTCATGCCTTTTGCAAACAATGTATATAGACTCTTTTTTGTATTTTTTCTACTGTGTTATTGACTTGTTTATTGTTTACTCCATGTGTAACTTTGTGTCGTTGTCTGTTCACACTGCTATGCTTTATCTTGGCCAGGTCGCAGTTGTAAATGAGAACTTGTTCTCAACTGGTCTACCTGGTTAAATAAAGGTGAAATTAAAAAAAATATGATAAACAAATAGTGTTCTTTTTCCAGTCTTTTCAGTCCTCTGAAGAAGCAGGTAGTCAGCAGGTTGTCACCGTCAAAAATACACTTTTTGGCTGTGGGACACTATTTGGCATGACAGGCTCCCTTCAGGTCAGGGCCCATGGGCCGGTATTTCGGCCATGATTAGTACAAATTTAGATAGTTGACTTGAATAATTTAACAATCTAAAACATGTTTTAATGACATGGGATAATTGAGTGACTGTCAGTGAGTAACACAGGCAGTAACAAAATGAAAACTGCTGATGCAAAACCAATTTTTTAAATTACACCTTGTGTATTTACTATTCTAACTCTCAACAGGAAATTGAGACCCCAACTGAGTTGCAAAAATATACACTACAGTTCAAAAGTTTGGAGTCACTTGGAAATGTCCTTGTTTTAGAAAGAAAAGCACATTTTTGTTGTCCATTAAAATAACATCAAATTGATCAGAAATACAGTGTAGACATTGTTAATGTTGTAAATGACTATTGTAGCTGGAAACGGATTTTTTTTAATGGAATATCTAAATATGCATACAGAGGCCCATTATCAGCAACCATCACGCCTGTGTTCCAATGGCACGTTGTGTTAGCTAATCCAGGTTTATCATTTTAAAAGGCTAATTGATCATTAGAAAACCCTTTTTCAATTATGTTAGCACAGCTAAAAGTGTTGTTCTGATTAATGAAGCAATAAAACGGCCCTTCTTTAGACTAGTTGAGTATCTGGAGCATCAGCATTCGTGGGTTTAATTACAGGCTCAAAATGGCCCAAAATAAAGAACTTTCTTCTGATACTTGTCAGTATATTCTTGTTCTGAGAAATGAAGGCTATTCCATGTGAGAAATTGCCAAGAAAATGAAGATCTTGTACAACAGTGTGTTCTACTCCCTTCAAAGAACAGTGCAAACTGGCTCTAACCAGAATAAAAAGAGGACTGGGAGGCCCCGGTGCACAACTGAGCAAGAGGAAAAGTATATTAGATTGTCTAGTTTGAGAAACAGACGCCTCACAAGTCCTCAACTGGCAGCTTCGTTAAATAGTACCCGCAAAACACCTGTCTCAACGTCAACAGTGAAGAGGCGACTCCGGGATGCTGGCCTTCTAGGCAGAGTTGCAAAGAAAAAGCCATATCTCAGACTGGCCAATAAAAATAAAAGATTAAGATGGGAAAAAGAACACAGACACTGGACAGAGGAAGATTGGGAAAAGTGTTATTGACAGATAAATCTAAGTTTAAAATGTGTTCGGATCACAAAGAAGATAATTTGTGAGACGCAGAATAAATTAAAAGATGCTGGAGGAGTGCTTGACGCCATCTGTCAAGCATGATGGAGGCAATGTAATGGTCTGAGGGTGCATTGGTGGTCATAAAGTGGGAGATTTGTACAGGGTAAAAGGGATCTTGAAGAAGGAAGGCTATCACTCCATTTTGCAACTCCATGCCATACCCTGTGGACGGAGTATAATTGGGGCCAATTTCCGCCTACAACAGGACAATAACCCAAAGCACAGCTCCAAACTATGCAATAACTATTTAGGGAAGAAGCAGTCAGCTGGTATTCTGTCTATAATGGCGTGGCCAGCACAGTCACCGGATCTCAACTCTATTGAGCTGTTGTGGGAGCAGCTTGACCGTATGGTACGTAAGAAGTGCCCATCAAGCCACTCCAATTTGTGGGAGGTGCTTCAGGAAGTATGGAGTGAAATCTCTTCAGATTACCTCAACAAATTGTGAACTAGAATGCCAAAGGTCTGCAAGGCTGTAATTACTGAAAATTGACAATTCTTTGACAAAAGCAAAGTTTGAAGTTATTTCAATTAAAAATCATAATTTATAACCTTGTCAACGTCTTGACGATATTTCCTATTCATTTTGCAACTCATTTCATGTATCTTTTCATGGAAAATAAGGACATTTCAAAGTGATTCCAAATTTTTTAACAATAGTGCATATATATACAGTGGGGCAAAAAAGTATTTAGTCAGCCACCAATTGTTCAAGTTCTCCCACTTAAAAAGATGAGAGAGGCCTGTGATTTTCATCATAGGTACACTTCAACTATGACAGACAAAATTAGAGAAAAAAATCCAGAAAATCACACAATTTATTTGCAAATTATGGTGGAAAATAAGTATTTGGTCAATAACAAAAGTGTATCTCAATACTTTGTTATATACCCTTTGTTGGCAATGACAGAGGTCTAACGTTTTCAGTAAGTCTTCACAAGGTTTTCACACACTGTTGCTGGTATTTTGGCCCATTCCTCCATGCAGATCTCCTCTAGAGCAGTGATGTTTTGGGGCCCGTCGATGGAAGGATCAGACCCAGGGGCAGAGTGGTAGGCGTACATTTTAATTTATTAAATGAACACCGAAAAAACAACAAATGCAAAACTAAACGTAAAGTCTAGTAGGGCTAAACAGCACAGTACCAAAAACAAGATCCCACAAACTACAGGTGGAAAAAGGCTGCCTAAGTATGATCCCCAATCAGAGACAACGATAGACAGCTGCCTCTGATTGGGAACCATACCCGGCCAACAAAGAAATCGAAAACATACATTGCCCACCCTAGTCACACCCCTAACCAAATAGAGAATTTAAAGGATTTAAAGGTGAGGGCGTGACAGCCAGTCAAAGGTTTGGACACACCTATTTTTTTTTACCTTTATTTAACCAGGCAAGTCAATTAAGAACAAATTCTTATTTTCAATGACAGCCTAGGAACAGTGGGTTAAGTGCCTGTTCAGGGGCAGAACAACAGATTTGTACCTTGTCAGCTCGGGGGTTTGAACTTGCAACCTTCCGGTTACTACTCCAACGCTCTAACCACTAGGCTACCCTGCCGCCCCACAAGGCTTTTTCTTATTTCTACTTTTTTCGACATTGTAGAATAATAATGAAGACGTCAAAACTATGAAATAACACACGTGGAATCATGTAGTAACCAAAAAGTGTTAAACCAATCACAATATATTTTAGATTCTTCGAAGTAGCCACCCTTTGCCTTGGAGCTTTGCAACCAGCTTTATGAGGAATGCTTTTCCAACAGTCTTGAAAGACAACATATGTTGAGCACTTGTTAGCTGCTTTTCCTTCACTCTGCGGTCCAACTCATCCCAAACCATTTGAATTGAGTTGAGGTCGGGTGATTGTGGAGGCCAGGTCATCTGATGCAGCACATCATCACTATCCTTGGTAAAATATCCTTACACAGCCAAGAGTTGTCTTTTGGGTCATTGTACTGTTGAAAAACAAATGATAGTGCCACTAATCGCAAATCAGATGGGATGGCGTATCGCTGCAAAATGCTGTGGTAGCCATGCTGGTTGTGTACCTTGAATTCTAAATAAATCACTGACAGTCTCAACAGCAAAGCATCCCCACACCATCACACCTCCTCCATGCTTGACGTTGGGAACCACACATGCGGAGATCATCCATTTACTTACTCTGCGTCTCACAAAGATACAGCAGTTGGAAGCTAAAATCTCAAATTTGGACTCATCAGACCAAAGTACAGATTTCCACCAGTCTAATGTCCATTGCTCGTGTTTCTTGGCCTAAGCAAGTCTCTTCTTCTTATTGGTGAACTTTAGTAGTGGTTTCTTTGCATCAATTCGACCATGAAGACCTGATTCACATAGTCTCCTCTGAACAGTTGATGTTGAGATGTGTCTGTTACTTGAACTCCGTGAAGCATTTATTTTTGGGCGGCAATCTGAGGTGCAGTTAACTCTAATGAACTTATCCTCTGCAGCAGAGGTAACTCTGGGTCTTCCTTTCCGGTGGCGGTCCTCATGAGAGCCTGTTTCATCATATTTCTTGAAATTTTCCAGATTGACTGACCTTTATGTCTTAAAGTAATGATGGACTGCCGTTTCTCTTTGCTTATTTGAGCTGTTCTTGCCATGATATGGACTTGGTCTTTTACAAAATTGGGCTATCTTCTGTATACCACCCCTATCTTGTCAAAACACAACTGATTGGCTCAAACACATTAAGGAGGAAATAAATTCCACAAATTAACTTTTTACAAGGCACACCTGTTAAATGAAATGCATTCCAGGTGACTATCTAATGAAGCTGGTTGAGAGAATGCCAAGAGTGTGCAAAGCTGTCATCAAGACAAAGGGTGGCTACTTTGAAGAATCTCAAATATAAAATATATTTTGATTTGTTTAACACTTTTTTGGTTTCTACATGATTCCATATGTGCTTTTCATAGTTTTGATGTCTTCATTATTATTATACAATGTAGAAAATAGTAAACGTAAAGAAAAACCCTTGAATGAGTAGGTGTGTTCAAACTTTTGACTTGTATATATTTTTTTCAAATTCTAATAATTTTTTCAAATGTATTTGTAGCTCCTATGTAGCTGTGGTCCTGCATGTACTCTGTGTTTAATAGCAAAGTGTCACTTGCCACATCGTCAGTGACAATTTGCTTCTTGAAAGTCCAATATCTTGAAAACTTGACTGCTCCGATTTGCAAACTGTATCAACAGTGAACTGAAAATACCAAAACATTTTTATTTTAATAGGTACTTACAATAGCCATTTTAGAAATGTTACCTTTCCCAATGATGCAGAGTAATGTTTTTAATAAAAAACGTGTTTTTATTACGTTGAACATTAGCTTTTTATAACAGAATGTTAAAATTAGGTTAAATAACGTTGTTGTTTTTAAAAATCAAGTTTCACTACTCAAATGCACCTAATGTCCGACTGTAAAAACAGGCTGTTCACTCTGCTTCTGTCCGGCAAACCGTACTAGAGCACCCGCTCTCTCACCAACAAGGTCCGAGACAGCTTCTACCCCAGCCCGTAAGACTGCTAAATAGTTAATTATCTGCATTGTACCGTATCTTGCACTAACTGACTCTATATACACACTTCCTCACACACACTACGCCGACACTCTCACACAAACCTCCACATACAGTACACATACACTTTCACACTCATATGCTTCTGCTACTCTGTTCTTTATTCTTACTCTTATTATTATCTATCCTGATGCCAGTCACTTTACCCTGCCTTTATGTGGACTAAATATCTACCTCAAATACCTCGCACCCCTGCACCCCTGCACCTTGAACTGGTACTAGTACTCCCTGTATATAGCTCCATTCTTGTGTATTTTATTCCTCTTGTGTTAATATTTAAATGTTGTATTATTGTTTTTGTTTTTTTACTTTGCAACGTTGGGAAAGGCTCATAAGCAAGCATTTCACATACAAATCTACACACGTTGTATTTGGCGCATGTGACAAATATAACTGTATTTTATTTTATTTGATAAAATGACAATGCTCATAATTTCGCATGAACAACGAGTATTTTCTTAATAGTCAATTATGTATTTATTTAATTGGATTATTCAAGCCTATGTTTGGCCGAGGTAGGCCTGTAGATCCCTAAATTCTCTTTTCCCTAAATGATCTTCTCTGAGTGACTTTTAGAGAAAAAAAAAGCCAATCAAAGACCAAAGGCCTGAGTAGAAATTTCTCCTGATGACGAAATTAAGACCTACGTGAAAATGTGAGTGCTTCTACATTTCTGAGAGGGTATCCATCACATTCATCCGCGCGGATGTGGGCGCAATGATCGAGTATGGAAAGGGCACGCGCGCGGGTGAGAGGGGAACCCTGAAAAGATCCAACATGGCCCGTGTAATCAAATCTCACGCGTGGGTATGACAAAATAAAACAGACACAAAACACTTCCAAACCCAGCAAATAAAGTGACTTGGGTAATACAGTCATTATTCTCAACTATTCATTGTAAACTTTGACTGCAGACACCCTTGTCAATCAATCTTTACCATGGCCTACATTCTAAATCTTAAAGTGTGATAGGGCCTACAAGCTTCAGCACTATTGTCACGTGCAGAAAAGATAGTTGATGGACATAAATCTGTGCGAGAAAGCAATCAGCCTCTGAAATGTCACGCGCTTGAGTCCAGTAAATTGCCCGAGGGCGTCAAGGATTGGACATGAAACAACTGACTGTTGGTGGCTGAAAATATTTAATCCGTTCTGACCATACTATTGGACAATTCACTCATACAAAGTGTAATATACAGTACATCGCACGAATACACATTTCACTGTTTGTTTTTATCATGCATGGTTAATAGGCTATAATCTACTGTTTTGGCTGTTGCATTTAATCACAGTAAAAAAAAAACATGGCCCGCTGCGTTAATTGTGATAGGTGGAGGTACATGACGTCTAGCCTATACTTACAGTAGGCAAATATGTATATTTTAATGAATGCGCTCAACGTTTCTTTCCAAATATGCTTTCAACAATAATGTGACGTTTTTATTGCCTTTTTTGAACATGTTGCAGTGTTAACCATGATTTTAACGCTATACCGATGGTTTTAATGCGTTATTATTATGCTAATTAATGCATACCATAAAGCTGGCGCTTTTATCCAAAACGACTTTTCATGCGTGCAGGCTATTTATGGGGGGCCCGAGGAATCGAACTCACCACAACCCTGGCGTTGCAAGCACCATGCCCTACCAACTGAGCCAAATAGGACTATTGAATTCCTATTATTAGCAAGGCTATATTTCAGAATTCACAAATCGGACAAATGATATAATAATATAACAAATAGTCTAGGCCTATATTATTATTATTACTATTATCATTATTAATAATGATAATCATAGTAGTAGTAGTAGAATAGACAGTGGTAGTAGTAGTAGTAGGAGGAGTAGTAGTATTAGTAGACCTATAACTTGTAACTTATTCACATAGACACCCCCCCCCCCCAAAATTTTTTTTTTTTTTTTTTTAAATATGTTTTACCTTTATTTAACTAGGCAAGTCAGTTATTTACAATGACGGCCTACAATAACCTAGCAGGCCTATAACAAACTCCTCAGGCACACTCTTTAGGCTAGCCTTACAATTATTTAATTAAGCCTAGTATAAATGTGAAATCATACTGGATGGTGAACCTGACACTATTTTTCCAAATAGTATAGGCCTACTGCAAATACTTTACCTATGAGACAGATCCATATTTGTACATCATGACAGCAAGGCAGTGAGGAGGTGAAATATTTTCCCCCGCGCGCTATGGAGGCTAGCCCTTTGCGCCTGAGTTATAGCGCAGAGGATATTGCACGGCTAAAGGGGGTGATGATGTCTCTCTGCCCGGAAGTATTATCAGCCTGATATACTGCTTGCACAATAGCCTTTATAAAATATAGGGCATATCTACACTCACGTGCACGCACGAACGCAAAGGCAGGCTGCTGCACACGTTCACGCACAGCCATAGCCATTGCACATGTCGACTTCCTATATCGAAAATTAGGCAACAAGTAAAAACTTTTTTTATCTCGATAGGTTACCTTACATATATATCATAACTGCAAACAAATTATCCTGCATTTTACTAAAGTTAATTCAATCTGAACCATATTGAGCCTAGGCCAATATTTTTTTCATGCGTCCATTATGTGGTAGCCAAATAAGCTAGCCTACCAAAAAATATGACACACAAAAAAAAATGTATTTTAATTGCTGACTTAAACGAAAGTCTGGGAGCATTAAGTATTCCAATTCGACTCCTCCCCCGGCCATGCCCTCTAATTACCGCTGCTCAGCTCGTGCTAAATCCTGCACGGGACCATATATACCCAAAGAGTGAGAGGGAGAGAAAGTGAGAGGGAGAGAAAGTGAGCGGGAGAACGAGTGGGGGAGAAAGAGATCAATTGTTAGTCGTGGCCAATTGCGACTGTTTTGTTGGGCATCACTGTCCACGGGATGGTTTCATGTTGTGGCTCGTGCGTCACCCCGGAACCGTGGAAAGGAAAAGTGGGAATGTAACTGGACTCAAAGTCTCCCTACCCTGCGGCAAAGCGACCAAGATGCGGTTGCAGAAGCACCTGTGATCGGATTTCCCACAACTTTTAATTTAGGCATAATTATTTTGAAGTATAACCAGAGCATAAACAACTCTCCGAAGTGTCACCTGATAAGCTACTATGACCTCCAAAGAGCCCACGGTTATGCAGGACCGGAGACGCAGTGCGCTGAACCAGCTCCCGCCGCCGGCCATCTCCAGCAAGCCCCTGACGCCGTTCAGTATAGAGGACATCCTGAACAAGCCCTCGGTGAAGAGAAGTTACTCCAGCTGCGGGACGGCGCACATGCTCTCCTGCAGCGAGAAGCTGTCCTCTTCGGGTCACAGTCTGTGCAGCCGTGCCTTTTTCACCCAAACCTCCCCACTCTGCGCTCTGGAGGAGCTAGCCAGCAAAACCTTCAAAGGCCTCGAAGTCAGTGTTCTTCAAGCGGCAGAAGGTACGTCTGAACAGTCACATCTTTGTTTATCATATGCAGTTATTAGGTACAGACTGTGTAGCCTAGGGTGATTCTGCTTAAGGTCTACACATGCAACTGACGAAATAGATCATGTAAGGACTCTATGTGTGTGTGTGCTTGCAGTGGGTCTGTGCACAGACATATTTCTTTCAGAATTTGAAAATTTAATTAAAACACGATGCATGTTTTTGCATAACCTGCCATGCCAAAACGCTTACAACTGTGAAGGAATTTGAAAATACATATGTGTATCGAATTGGTTATTTTTATGTGAACAAAAATATATTAGAGCTGAATAGTTCCACCATGTAAACACGAATATTAAGCGTATGCAAAATACTAATCCACATAATATTCATAACTAATGCAATATTTAGTTTAAGATTATTGTCAGTAGACCTATTGTATCACTTTATTGTCGTCTGTTATTAATTAGCCTATACGTAGCCTAGCCTATTGGCGATATTGTTGTTATTGTTGGTGGTGGTGGTTTTAGATGAGACATACATACACAGGCCTGTTATTAGTCTAGCGGTTATTTCTGTAAGGTTTCTTGGAGCGACATTATGCCTGGTGATTCACTAAATGCCTATAGGCTAATATTCTTATTCTCTAAATATCATTTCACAGGGCGAGACGGCACGACACTATTCGGTTCGCGGAATAACCCCAAAAAGCGCCGGAAGTCTCGCACGGCCTTCACCAACCACCAGATCTACGAGTTGGAGAAGCGATTCTTGTACCAGAAGTACCTGAGTCCAGCTGACCGTGACCAGATAGCACAGCAGCTCGGCCTCACCAATGCACAGGTCATCACCTGGTTCCAAAACCGGCGCGCTAAACTCAAACGCGACCTGGAGGAGATGAAGGCGGACGTGGAGTCGGCCAAAGCCGTGGGCACAGTGTCTTTCGAGAAAATGGCCAAACTAGCCGAGCTGGAGAAATGCGCAGCTAACGGCGCGCTGGGCCCTAACAGAGCCGAGTCACCTTCGCTATTGAACCATGAGCATGACACATCTAACAAACTATTATTGTCCTCGCCTTCATCGCCATATACAGACCATGCTAGCAGTAAGGGCTGCTCCGACGATGAGGAGATTGACGTGGATGACTGAGGATTTTACCTTTGTATCTATCTCCCTCTTACCACGACGAAAGTGCCATTAATGCACCACATGTACTCATGAGGCTTTTATGAAGAACACTCAGCATCGCATGAACTGTGTCATCTGCAACGACAGACGCGGGCAGCTGTTGTATTCATCCATTCATTTAACCAACGTGGAATAGTTTAAAGAAAAGCAATATGTACACTTAACCTATCCACAAATTATCTGTCCACACACACACACACACACACACACACAGACAGTCTTACCATTACGGGCTAATAACACTAGCTAGTAACTCAACCTATGAATTATTTGAATGCATGTTTTATTTTAAACGACTGTAATGGTTTGAATATTATAGGGACATTCATATTGAAATACACAAAACATACTGTATGTTAGGCTGTGTGTGTGTGTTATAACTAGGCCTACATATGTCAAACGTTTGATAACGATGGGAATACATTTTCTAAAATAATAATCAAAGATAAATCATATTTCACCTGGTTGCTTGCAATATCAGTCACATTTGAATATATTTATAATGGTTTGTATACCTGTAAGTGCCTTTTAATGCCAGAACATCATTTACAACCTAATGTAGGCATATGAAGTGTAATGTATTCCAAAATAAAACGTTTCGTTTCTCACTATTCCCATTCATTTTATTGAAGAACAGGCCTAAATAGCATGAAATGCTTTTGGGACCATTGTTAGTTTAATTCCAGCTCTTATTGCAATCAGCATTCTATATTATAATGACATATTTTAGTTGTTTCCAAATATTTGCTCACATTCCGGTCCAATATTAAATTAACATGCACCTCGAGGCAAAATATCATTTTTCTTTCACATTGAAAATACATTGAACACAATGAAAACCTGCTTTCTGACCCGGCAAAGTGTGTTTTCATTTCCTCAATAGAATTGTTGTGAGAAACGCCAATCTGGAGCACAGAGGCCATAAAGGAGGCACAAAAACGTCGAGTTCTGGGCCAGCTTCTCCAGGCTGTTTGTGAGTTTTTCACTCACTCTCTACGTAGAAGCGTGAAACCGGCGGACAAATGAGTACTGCTCCCCGGTGTGACAGCGGCAATGGGGCAAGGGCGAACTCCAGCCGCGCGCAATACGGAGACAAGCGTGTCCCATTCCACATAAAAGGACACAAACGATTGGAGGCCATATGGTTTCTGAGGTTTCCTCACAATTCCAGTCAATTTGATGGATTGATTAAACCCTCCTTTTTTTTGCTACAAAGGCTGTAATGCATACATAGTTCCTCTGAGGGCATCTGGGCTCATCATAGCTATCACTGTCGACCCTTTTTTTACTCGCGCGTCTTTAACAAGTCTATGCATCACAATTGAAGTCTCATTCTGGAGAGGGGTCTGGTCTGTGCTTTGTGTTTGTGTGAGGAGCTAGAAATAATACGTTTGGCTTTTTGGGCGATAGATCTTCCATCAGTTCATCTTGTGGCCTGGGTGTTTTTCATGCTAAGTAGGGAAGTCCCATGTTTAAACGGTGACATTTGTGCGATTGGTAGAGAGCTTTGTTTTCGTTTTGTGTTCTTCTGTTAGCTACCTTTCTTTGTCTATGACCTTTTTTTATGAAGTTGAGAGCCTAATAATCTGAACCCAAGATGTTAATAATTTATTATGGAGTTAGATTTAATATAGATACATAACGCACTAGGCCTAATAGAAAACTCGCCTTTGAAGTTGAGAATCGAGGATAATTCTTCAACCAATTTTATTAAAAACTATTATCTAGGATGCCTACTATAAATGTATTGTTTTCAGTTAGGCCTAGTTTAATGAAAGCCTCATTGCATTCAATCCACATAATTATTATTAGGCTGTCGTCATAATAATAATAATACTTATCATCATTATTATTATTTGTATTCATTATTATTATTATTAGTAGTAGTAGTAATTGTAGTAGTAGTAATTGTAGTAGTAGTAGTAGTAGTAGTAGTAATTGTAGTAGTTGTAGTAGTAGTAGTAGTAGTAGTAGTAGTAGTAGTAGTAGTAGTAATTGTAGTAGTAGTAGTAGGCCTAGTAGTAGTAGGCCTAGTAGTAGCAGTAATAGTAGAAATCAAATTATAGGAGGAAGTATTAGTATTGAAATGAGTATTTTCTTTGTTAATATTAGCCTACAATTTGTTTATTATTATCATCATTAGTTTATTTCTACCGTGTATATTGTTGTTAGTAACCTAGTTTATTATTATTAAATTATATTATTAGGCCTGTTAGCAACACTATTTTGATAATGTTATTATAATTAGTCTATGTTATTGTTGTTATTATTAAATTATTCTTGTTGTCATTATTTGGGCTGTGTTATAAATACTCTCCCTAATTTGTTCCATTTAGTGCTATTAGTATTGGTTGGAAAGTTTGGAAGTTAAAGCAGGCTGCCTTCCCTGCAAAAAAAATGTTCGCTGCTCAAGATGTCTGGCAGAATAGGCTCGAGGCTGCGTTATAGACCTATGACTCGCACACAGAGGGTAAGCCAACTTTTGTCCCATCCCTGAGGCTGAATTAAACTGCGAAAGTCCTACGTTTGTGTCACGTAAATACCTGATTATTTTTTATTAAATAATACAAAATCAAATTATAAAAAAACAACATCGAATTAAAGGGATACTTCGGGATTTTGGCAATGCCATTTGTCTACTTCCCCAGAGTCAGATGAACTCGTGGATATCATATTTATGTCTTTGCCTGCCGTTTGAAGGAAGTTTCTAACGAGCAGTAGAGCGGTAGAGCACAATGACTAGAAGTCTATGGCAATGGGCATCTACTAGCATGCTAGCAGATACTCATAGACTTCCAGGCATTGCGCTAACGCTAGTTAGCATTGGCTTGCGAAACTACCTAACTTATTTTAAACTGGACACAGAGACATACAAATGGTATCCATGAGTTCATCTGACTCTGGGGAAGTAGATAAAAGGCCTCATTGCCCAAATCCCAAAGTATCCCTTGAACAATTGCAGGCCTTAATTAGCCTATGGATGCATGTGTGGACAATGTTGATTCTCTTACGGTTATCAATATTGTACGCTGCTCTATTCATTTCAGGCAGCAACATTTATATTTTGATTGGTTGTGTTGGGTAAAATTTAGGTCGAGGATTTGTTTTTGCACTTTTTTTTCAACGTTACTTGACGTGAAATAATTTTCACCGCAGAACATATCCTAGAACAGAGAAGCTTCATGTGTTTTTAAAAAAGTGTACTTTAGATATATTGCTTCCACATGGTTTCTGATGTGGATGTCTTTAATGCAGGGTCAAACAGTGACCAGTACAAAGTGTGCTATTCCAGTTAGGCACGTGCTGGTCTCAGTTCCTTATTTTATGTGTTGTCCAACGGCAAAGACAAGTGCAATCCCCAATACCTCACTATGGTAATTAATCCACAAGTTTTAAGTGTATTTCAGCTAGGGAGGGAAAAGAAAATCACTAGTTCATTCGGTTGGAAAATTGAAGTTTGATGCATGAATCCCTGCTGAAACAATAGGGTCTGCACCCTTCTCCCCCTCCACTACCCCCTCCCCTCCCCCTATCTCTCGCTCTCTCTCGCTCTCAATTCAATTTCAATTTTAAGGGCTTATATGTTTACTTTAAACAATAACACATTTACAGTAAACATTAGACTTACTCTCTCTCTCTCCCCTACTCTCTCTCTCTCGCTCTCTCTCTCTCGCTCTCTTTCTCGCTCTCGGGTCCTAATCACTTGTTTTGATAATTGGTCATTTGATTTGAAATGATCTTCGAAAGTTATCCACAGTTATTTAGGGCTAACAAAGCATTTTGTTTTTTGCTTGTCCTCTTTTTTAATTCAAGTAGGCCCTATCATGCCGGCGGCATATGTCACTTTCGTTGATAACAATAGTATTTTCATTTTATTTATATATATATTTTTATTCAGGTTAGTTATTAAGAACATATTTCGCTAACATTACCCCTAATACAATAGTTTGAAGAATTGGAATGGATAATGGAAATAATCATGCATTCTGTCTTTCAATGATTTCTGGACAAATAACCTTTCGGTTGATATAGCTTTTCATCAGGGTAGGATCAAGTGGTCAACATCATAAACAAAGGAAGAAGAAGAATTTGAACGATTCTTGGCTCGACCACGTTCCCCTAGTATGATTTGAAGTGAGAAATAATATAGATTACGATGGGGGGGGGGGGGGGGCTTGATTAACCACTAAATAGGGTACATTTTAAAGTTTTAGATATTAAGTTCCTGTACAGCCCCTTAACATTTCGAACTTCAATTTTACAGGCTATTGAACAAAGCATGTCGCTGACAAAATTGATAGATGTATTAATTTACTTTAACCAGAGATTAATTACTATCCACTGAGATAATTATACGAGCCTTTTCCCCTTGAATTTGCATATTAATCAAATTCTAGTTTATAATTCAAACGGCAAATGGATTTAGAGGCATTGGATAGGCATAACTCCCAAAAATCTCTCTCCCGGATCTCTTTCTCTCCCTCCGGCTCGGCTCACTCCTCCCTTGCGTGCTGCTAAGCCGCTTGTCAAGTGTATTAAAATCTGAGATGCAGAACGAGCTCGCGTGGCTATTTGGTGAAAACAGAAATTGCCTGTCTACGTTTATGATGTGTTCATGCTGGGCAGGCAGATCTCAAGATTTAAAGGGAAAGAGACCTACTGTGTGTGTGTGTGTGTGTACGCGTGTCTCTGTGTGTGAGATTATGGAGACCATTTGTTACCACTAATTTTTGTACCCTCTATAGCTATAGAAATTAATATAAATAACTAGCTATTGGTCAAACTTCATTTTTGAACTTTGGAATCTGCAGAACGAAATAATATTATATGTGTATTATCTCTATCTAGTGTGCAAGTATGGGGGAAAAAATAAAGATTACAAAGGCACCAACAAAAGATAGAAATATAGGCTACAGAAATATTGTCAAAATAACCTATATCCAGTGCAGCAAACAGAGTTGAAAGGGAAAATACCAGGCCACAAGGCTATAGACAAATCAACAGTATCCCTACTCCCAGCTTGCTTGCATTGTCCACATTGAAAATGCTCAGGTGAAAGCACTCTTATCTAATGGGCAAAATCTACCTCATCTATTCATTTAATAGAAGCTTATAAACAAACAGAATTCACTGACTATGTCTCTGCTCCACATGCGTTGGAATGGCTCCTCGAGCACAGCTGCTGTCTGCAGCTTCCTCCAGGGTTTTGGATTCAGAAGACATGAGACAAATCTGTTGTGATCAGTTTAGTATTGGCACACAGTTCACCGACAGGTAATCCAAAGATGACTTTAAACTACATGCCTTTTGGTGCTTAGAGATCTTATCTTCAAATCTCTCTCTTGTGTTTTTATCAGAGCTGTGACAATGTTTTGTTATTGACTTCCATGGAAACAGCCGAGATAACCCCCGATCATCAAGACACGGTCATTAGCTATATTAGGAGGCCAAATGTGCATTAATTATAGATCCAACCGTGATGTCGATTAAATACACTCCCCTGCTCATCTTCATAAACAAGAATGTAAGTTATTGAATCAGGATAAATCGTTATTTATGAACACACATAATTCCATTCCAATGTTGAGTTCTTTGGTTTGACTTGGAAATATGAAGCTATGGCCTACTTGATAACCCAATTTGCACAAATTTTATGTCTGTAAGTGCATTTGGGTAGTGTGTGTGTGTGTGTGTGTGTGTGTGTGTGTGTGTGTGTGTGTGTGTGTTCCTACGTCAGAGCCTCAGAGGGGTCATCAGTGTACTTTTCTTAATCATTACTGACTTGCCACCACAGTTATCTCATGACATAGCTGTCATCAGTTGAGTGTTTATGGTGACATAATTCTTGCTAATTGGTCTTCAGTGACATCCTCTGCCTTCACACCAACATTTTTGACCGTAGTGGTTAATCTAGAGTTACTAGTGCCCCCATGTGACCAGAGATGATAATGTTCACCTGATATGTGTGCTCAGATACTGCTATCAATGTATGTGCCTTTACTGCCACCTTGTGGTGTAGTATGTACCTTACACCCTCCTTCATAAAGGAATGCTCCATTTTCTTTATATAACCTTTATTTCACTAGTCAATTCAGTTTAGAACAAATTTGGACAACGCTGGGCCAATTGTGCGCCGCCCTATGGGACTCCCAATCACGGCCGGTTGTGATACAACCCGGAATCAGACCAGGGCTGGAGATGCGGTGCCTTAAACTGCTGCGCCACTCGGGAGCCCAAATGGTTCTGCATTCTTGGGAATGGTTTCCTTCCTCTCACACCAAACGCACATAACTATATCTTGAAAGAAACAAATTCAACAGAATTTCATATTTGATATTACCGCATCCTCTGCAGTTGGAAAAGAAAGTATGACAGTGTGTGAAATCCAGTGGAGGCTGCTGAGGGGAGGATGGCTCATAATAAATGCTGGAAAAGAGGTAATGGAATGGCATAGAACACATGTGTTTGATGCATTTGATACAGTAAGAGAAAGATAAATAGGAAAAACACATTTTACCCTTGAGTATGAGGTCTGGTGTGTTGTGTACCCTGCGGGGGAGGTCTGGTGTGTTGTGTACCCTGCGGGGGAGGGCTGGTGTGTTGTGTACCCTGCGGGGGAGGGCCGGTGTGTTGTGTACCCTGCGGGGGAGGGCCGATGTGTTGTGTACCCTGCGGGGGAGGGCCGGTGTGTTGTGTACCCTGCGGGGGAGGGCCCGATGTGTTGTGTACCCTGCGGGGGAGGGCCGATGTGTTGTGTACCCTGCGGGGGAGGGCCGATGTGTTGTGTACCCTGCGGGGGAGGGCCGATGTGTTGTGTACCCTGCGGGGGAGGGCCGATGTGTTGTGTACCCTGCGGGGGAGGTCCGGTGTGTTGTGTACCCTGCGGGAGAGGGCTGGGGTGTGTCCAGGCCTGCTGAGCATTGGAGTGTCTGGAAAACAGCTCAGAGATAACCACTGTGTGGACGATTGAGGCTCTGGATAGTACACACACAGTGAGACTCAGAGAGATCCAGGCATGTTCCTAGACACAAATTAATAAAGACACACACACGTTAAATATCCACACACAATGGCAGTCTCTCTAGGAAACATGGAGATACACACACATATGCACACCCTCAGACACAGAAACAGAGACAAAGAGACTCACTTGGGGCATACAGACACTCAAAGATACAGTGCATTAGAAAGGTTACAGACCCCTTGACTTTTTCCAAATGTGTATACATTGCAGCCTTATTCTAAAATTGATGAAATCATTTTTTCTCTCTTATGAACCTGCACACAACACCCCATAAAAACAAAGCAAAAACAGGTTTTCATTTCTTTTTGCTAATTTATTCAAAATAAAAAGCTGAAATATTACATTAACATAGTAAGTATTCAGACCCTTTACTCAG
This sequence comes from Oncorhynchus mykiss, assembly GCF_057628025.1. Taxonomy (NCBI): domain Eukaryota; kingdom Metazoa; phylum Chordata; class Actinopteri; order Salmoniformes; family Salmonidae; genus Oncorhynchus; species Oncorhynchus mykiss. The sequence goes on along the minus strand of NC_143044.1, from coordinate 9,455,643 downwards.
TACTTTGCTGAAGCACCTTTGGCAGTGATTACAGCTTCGAGTCTTCTTGGGTATGACGCTACAAGCTTGGCACACCTGTATTTGGGGAGTTTCTCCCATTCCTCTCCGCAGATCCTCTCGAGCTCTGTCAGGATGGATGGGGTGCATTGCTGCACAGCTATTTTCAGGTCTCTCCAGAGATGTGATCAAACATCAAGTCCTGGCTCTGGCTAGGCCACTCAAGGACATTCAGAGACTTGTCCCGAAGCCACTCTTGCGTTTTTTTGGCTGTGTGCTTAGGGTCGTTGTCCTGTTGAAAGGTGAACATTCACCCCAGTCTGAGGTTCTGCCACAGACATTTATTGGTACCCTTCCCCAGATCTGTGCCTCGACACAATCCTGTCTCCGAGCTCTATGGACAACTCCTTCGACCTCATTGCTTGGTTTTGCTCTGACATGCACTGTCAACTGTGGGATCTTATATAGACAGGTGTGTGCCTTTCCAAATCATGTCCAATCAATTGACTTTACCACAGGTGGACTCCAATCAAGTTGTAGAAACATCTCAAGGATGATCTATGGGAACAGGATGCATCTGAGCTCAGTTTCGTGTCTCATAGCAAAGGGTCTGAATACTTATGTAAATAAGGTATTTCTGTTCATTTAAAAAAACTAAAAACCTGTTTTCACTTTGTCATTATGGGGTATTGTGTGAGAAAAAAAGTAATATTTAATCCATTTTAGAATAAGGCTGTAATGTAACAAAATGTGGAAAAAGTCAAGGGGTCTGAACACTTTCAAAAGGCACTGAACATAGAGAGTCTGAGAGGTGAGACACACAAACTGCCTGTCAGGGCATCGCTTCGCCGCATGTCCAAGCAGACATGCATACATATGCACATGCAGACTCACACGCGCGCACGCACGCACACACACACACACACTGCCACTGCACCTCAACTTTTCTTGTATACGGAAGAGAGAGAGGGGGAGAAGAGGTGGGTGAGGTGAGCTGAGGGAGAGAGAACAGGACAGCCATTTCAGCAGCAGCTCTTACTTATCTCACATAGTTAATGACCTGTCTGCAGTAATGGCTTGTCAGACTACATTGTAGAATAATAGTGAAGACATTAAAACTGTGAAATAACACATATGGAATCATGTAGTAACTAAAGAAGTATTAAACAAATCTGAATATATTTTATATTTGAGATTCTTCAAATTAGCCACCCTTTGCCTTGATGACAGCTTTGCACACTCTTGGCATTCTCGTAACCAGCTTCATGAGGTAGTCACCTGGAATGCATTTCAATTAACAGATGTGCCTTGTTAAAAGTTAATTTGTGGAATTTCTTAATGGGTTTGAGCCAATCAGTTGTGTTGTGTATACAGAAGATAGCGTTTGGTAACAGACCAAGTTCATATTATGGTAAGAACATGTAACAGCTGTTGTAGGTGGAAGAACATAGACTACCCACCCCAACTCACGCCCTGACCAACCTAAAACAAAGACATAACAAAGGAACTAAGGTCAGAACGTGACAGTGCCCCCCCACAAAGGTGCGGACTCCGGCCGCAAAACCTGAACCTATAGGGGAGGGTCTGGGTGGGCGTCTGTCCGAGGTGGCGGCTCTGGCGCAGGACGTGGACCCCACTCCACCATAGTCTTTGCCCGCTTCTTTGCCCGCTTCAGTGGTGCCTTTAGAGTGGCGACCCTCGCCGCCGACCTCGGACTGGGGACCCTTGCAGTGGGTCCCGAATAGATGGGAGACTCCGGCAGCGCCTCTGGCAGCTCCGGAGTGAAGGATGGCTCTGGCAGCCCCTGACTGACGGACGGCTCTGGCAGCTCCTGACTGACGGTGCGTGGGGCTGGGGCTGCCACAGGACCCACCAGGCTGGGGAGACCTACAGGAGGCCTGGTGCTTGGAGGAGGCACCGGACGGACCAGGCTGTGGGGGAGCACTGGAGCCATGGTGCGCAGCCTTGGTACCACTTCTACAGGCTGGATGACTCCTTTAGCCCGGACCCTCCAGAGTGCAGGCACAGGTTGAACTGGGCTGTGGGTTGAGTACTGGAGATCTGGTTCATACCACTCGCACCTCTCCCTTAGGCTCAATACCCACATTCACCCGGCACGGGCGGAGCGCAGGCATAAAACGCACTGCACCCTCCCAGCGCCTCGGAGACACAGCACGCAGAGCCGGCGCAGGATACCCTGGGCCGAAACGGCGTACTGGAGACAAAACACGCTGGGCCAGCACAACACACCCTTGCTGGATGCCCACTCTCGCATGGCACTTGCGGGGGGCTGGCCTGTGCCCAGGGTCCTTTTCCGTCCAAAATCTCCTCCCATGTCCATGAGTCCAGAAATCGCTGCTGCCCGATACCACGCTGCTTGGTCCTTGGTTGGTGGGTGTTTCTGTAACGGCTGTTGTGGATGGAAGAAGGTGTGGACCAAAGCGCAGCGTGGTACGTGTTCATGATTTTAATAATGGAACACTGAAATACAAAACAACAACGTGAATAAACCAAGAAAAAAAAAAAAAAACTGTCCTGTGCAGAAAAACACTAATCAGAAAATGTAAACACCCACAACCAAAATAGGGAAAACAGGCTACCTAAGTATGATTCTCAATCAGAGACAACAAACGACACCTGCCTCTGATTGAGAACCATATTAGGCCAAACACATAGAAAAAAGAACATAGACTACCCACCCCAACTCACGCCCTGACCAACCTAAAACAAAGACATAACAAAGGAACTAAGGTCAGAACGTGACAGAACAGCTCAAATAAGCAAAGAGAAACGACAGTCCACCTTAAGATATGAAGGTCAGTCAATACGGAACATTTCAAGAGCTTTTAAAGTTTCTTCAAGTGCAGTCGCAAAAAACGTGAAGCACTATGATGAAACTGTCTCTCATGAGGACCGCCACAAGAAAGGAAGACCCAGAGTTACCTCTGCTGCAGAGGATAAGTTCATTAGAGTTATCAGCCTCAGAAATTGCAGCTCAAATAAATGCTTCACAGAGTTCAAGTAACAGACACATCTCAACATCAACTGTTCAGAGGAGACTGCATGAATCAGGCCTTCATGGTTGAAATGCTGCAGAAAAAATAGACCGCTGGAAATCTGTCCTTTGGTCTGATGAGTCCAAATTTGAGATGTTTGGTTCCAACTGCCGTGTCTTTGAGAGACGCAGAGTAAGTGAACGGATGATCTCCTTATGTGTGGTTTCCACCATGAAGCATGGAGGAGGAGGTGTGATGGTGTGGTTGTCCCTTGCTGGTGCCACTCTGTGATTTATTTAGAATTCAAGGCACAATTAACCAGAATGGCTACCACATGATTCTGTAGTAATACGCCATCTCATCTGTTTCGTGCTTAGTGGGACTGTTTTGTTTTTCAACAGTGCAATGATCCAAAACACACCTCCAGGCCTTGTAAGGGCTATTTGACAAAGAAGGATAGTGATGGAGTGCTGCATCAGATGATCTGGCCTCCACAATCACCCAACCTCTACTCAATTGAGATGGTTTGGGATGAGTTGGACCCCAGAGTGAAGGAAAAGCAGCCAACAAGTGTCCAGCACATGTGGGAACTCATGAAGCTGGTTGAGAGAATGCCAAGAGTATGCAACACTGTCCTCAAGGCAAAGGGTGGCTACTTTGAAGAATCTAAAATATTAAATTTACACTTTTACACTTTGTTTTGGTTATTACATGATTCCATATGTGTCATTTCATTGTTTTTTTTTATCTCTTCACTATTATTCTACAATGTAGACGATAGCAAAAAAATTTTAAGAAAACCCTTTGAATGAGTAGGTGTGTCCAAACTTTTGACCGGGACTGAATATCTGTTCATCTGTCTGGGTATCCTGCTCAAGATTTTCTCATTGACTCATTGTCTGTTCTCTCCTCTTTTTCTCCACCAGAGGGAAGTAGAGGGAATATTCTTACCAGTGACACAGAAAAAAAAAACTTCTTCATATTATGTAAAGCTCTTACCATGCCCATGCAAGGAGCTTTATTATGATGTCTCATTTATATTCACATGAATAAAAGGCATTGGAATTATGCATGCCGCATGAAAACATATTACTCTCTATCATATTGCATTTCGCTGCATGGTAAATAATTGATATGGATATTTTACAACAACAACAAAAAAAAGGCTAATATTTCATTGTCAACATGACAAATAAAGGTTACATTTTTCTTTTCATGTTTTTCTTTTCTTGTGATAAGAGACAGTTGAGCAACTTGTCTCTCAAAGTTGTCAAAACAAAATAGTAGAAAGCACTAGAAAATAATCACAGTATTATCTACAGAATTCCACTCCAAACAGTAGATCATACCGTTTTTCTCAATCTCCTACTAGCAATTTTAGGATCTGTTTTGAGATGTATCTATAGCAGAACAGCAATGATCTAACGCTCAAATACATTTACAGATCGTCTGATCATTGTCTTGCCTTCGTACCTGACTTGCATAGCTTAGACCGCCTTTAGCAAAACTTTAAATACAAAGGTCCTCAGTGAATACAAAATCCTATCTTCAATGTTTTGTTCACAGAACATGAGCACATTGTTTTCATCAGAAGAGAAACGGGTATTTATTTGGAAAGTCCATCTGTAGATGCTCTACAGACTATCAGTAACATTTCAACTAACTATCTACTAATCCTAACCCTAGCCCTAACCCTAACCTTAACCCTTACCCTAACCCTTATTTTAAACCTAACCCTAACTGTAACTGATGGTTGATAGTATGAACATCAGTAAATACTACTACACACAATTCTAAATCACCCCATCAGTGTCAATACACGCAAATATCTAGTAAATGGGGATTGTCTAATTGTTTTTTGTTGTTGTTGTTTTTATTACAACATTGCGGACGTGCAGAGATGAAGATGGGTTGCTTCCGCGTAACTTTTGCTTACTCCTCATCATTTACAACATTGTGACCTTCCTTACATTAGGGAGCTTTGCTTTGGTGTGGATTGACGGCCATACACTCATTTCAGTTGTGTTCCTCCATTGTATTCACCTTTCCTTATTTCTATTGTGGATTGTGTTTCTGTGCAACAACGGAAAGTCTACAAAACCTTGAGCAAACCAACATTTGTATTTAATTAATATATGGAATTGGATTGTGATGATACCGGTAATTGAATCCTGGACAGAATGTGCTTGGCCTATTTCTTTATACATTTGTTTTTATCAGGAGTAATATTGAATTTGATGTGTATGAATTGCTTCGTGAAAGAAGCATAAAATGACAGTAATTGCCCATCATTCCGCACCTTTATCAATTTGGATTGTCATGATTTAGTGACTGCAAAGAAAATCTATTGATCTACTGGGATTTCTAAAACACAGACTAACTTTCTTTTTTGCCTGCTTTGACTCAAGAGATAAGTACGGTTGCCTTTTTTAAATATATATATATTTTTATATAGGCAGTCGTGTCCTTTTGATGAATGTATTTAAGATTTCGAGAAGGCACAATTGTTCCAAAAAAAATGCTTAAAAGCCTACACGATTGAGAAACTGTAATTCATTACTGTGTGGTATTGTTTATTGGTTTAGCCCGTGTAAATATTTGTGAGGATATTACTGTGTATGTTTGAATATGTGATTATGCGGTTTTTGGGGTTTGTTTGCAGTCGAGGGATTTAACGGTTAGGCTAGTTGGTGTGCATATATGAGTACAGTATCAGCCAATGTAACTTTGGGAGGTTTTGCGTTTGTTATACATTGATGCACCACCGTATGTATATAACACTTTAAATGGACCTACTATTATATGTATGTTACTGTAGCCTCTTACGGGTTAAGTGCTGTTTAGAATGAGCTCTTCTCCTGCGTGCACATTCTGATCTAAACTTTACTTAACACTGACTCTGATTTATATCTCAGTCCACACCCTTCACTCTGTCTTGGAACAATACTCCGACTGTGTTCCCCTGTAGCGACGGAATCAGAGAGAGCGGGAATTGAGGGACAGAAAGTGTGTATGTGTGTGTGTGCGTTTGTGTGTGTGTGTGTGTGTGTGTGTGTGTGTGTGTGTGTGTGTGTACACTTGTGCATGCATATGTAGTGGTACCTGCGCTCTGTCTTCATGTGTCAGGGCCTCTGACACTGAGATCTATCTTGCAGTGGGTAGGAGAGTGGGAAGTGGGGGATTGAAAGAGAAATAGAGAAAGAGGAGACAGTAATTAAACTTCTTGGTGGACGCTGTGTTACTCAAATACTGCCAGCAGCGGGCGGAGTGATGGAGATGGTAGGAGGAGTTGGAGGAGGGAGATGTAAAGAGGAGTGTGTGTGTGTGACACTTTTATTACCAGCAAAGCGATGCAATATCCTGTCTAAGGGGCTGGGCCACAGTGACAATGGTGTCCTAATTTGCCATAAACTGATGCCGTCTGCTGCGGCATCAACCTCAAGCACAGACCCAAACCCAATGAGACAACAAACAGGCCCTGCCTCAGTATACATTATGACCTTATCTTGATTTGCGAAGGTTTCACAGTAGGCTCGTGCACTATTGCATCCGGTCTATTTCATCAGATACGGTTACAATGAAGTTGTACTTTTGATATATCAGAGAGATAATCCATTTCCACGTCAAGGTTTGACAGTGATTCTGTTTTCCCCCCTTTAAGATTCAGAATGGAAATCCTAAAAGCAGTCCCCCCGCCCCTACACACACATGTAGTCAGTCACTTTCTAACGTTTTTGAATCTGTGCTGTTGAATCCCTGTTAGATCATCTATTTGCGGCTGGGTCTACTCTTACACTTTTGCACGGATTGTCTTCCTTTTAGGCTCAAAAGATGCGCCCTCTGCGATGCGCCCTCCCTCCATGTTGCTTTAAGATTGACCAAGCAGGGAAAAAGAGAGAGGTGGGCGATCCAGAGGGGAGAGAAGAGGAGTGGTGGTGGGGGTGGTAAAGGAGGGGTTGGTATTGGGGCCAGGGCCAGCTTTGAGAGGGTAATCCATCTCCATCACTTAAATGATTAGCCCCATTAATCTGCTGTAAACTAATAAAGTAAACACGAGACCCTCCACTCCGGTAGCCTCTCTCTTCTCTCTGAGTACTGGACTGAGCTTCATTAAGTCTTTAGTACATTAATATGTCTTAATGTCCTCCGTCCGTTCCCATCACCTGGTGCTGTGGTCCCCTGGGACAATGGTGGCGGTCTCTCTCTCTCTCTGATTGAGAGGACAAGAGGATGTAGTCTGCCTTGGGTGTGTGATGTAAGTGTGATGTGTGTGTGCGTGTGTGCGTGCGTGCGTTTGTGTGTGTGTGTGATCTGACGAGTGCTGTGGATTTAATTTGCGGTGCGAGGCTCAGATGGCCCCCGCGGTCGCCACGGTAATTTGGCTGATCAGGTTAGAGAGCCGTTGCCGCAGCGCGGTGATCAATCATCCTGGTGTCACGGCGACAGAGGCCCGATAGGCGTTGACTCCACCTGCCTGGCGTGAACTTGCTGTAATTGGCTCTAGATTGATGCTGGGATGTTTTCCTGTGATGTCAAACAAAAGTTTGGACAATTAAAGGCAGTTAAAGTCGCGGGCCCCATGCGGCACCCCCCCCCCCCCCCACCCCCCCCTCTGTTGGAGGTGTTTACGCTGTCACTGGGTGGCATGATGACAACATCAGGACAAGTTAGACAGTTGGCTGGTGGCTTTGCCTGCCTGAAGTTACTGGGGAAAGAGAGGAGAGAGGATGTAGAGAGGAGAGAGAGATAGGCGTGTGTAAAGATAAAGAAGAGGTGCTATGTGGCGTGGAGGTGTTTGTAGAAATATAGAGAAGATACCTTACTGGAACCCCAGCCATTCCATGTATTTGATCTATTCCAGGGCTAGCACAACTGATTCAGCTTGTCAACTAATCAACAAGCCTTTGACTAGATCAATCAGGTGGTCTAGTTCAGGGCTACCACACAATGGTGAAACGTCTGGGGTTTCCCCTAAGCAACAGGGAGTGTGCATGTGAGTGTGTGTGTGGACAGAGGGGTCTGGGCTGTTTTAAACTCTGACACTGTTTATCTTGCTGAGTGACACAGTGCTGCCTCTCCTCGTTATTGACCCAAACAGATCCTAACTCTTTCACAACGCACTCACACACAGCCCTTCCGTAGTCCGACAAACACGCACACCTCAGGCTTCCGTGAACTCACACAGAGGCACACACTCTGACACATTCAGTGCCAAATTGCCTAAACAGAATCTGTATGAGAGAGATGGATGCAGGTGCTTAACAGCTGGACAGACGTTTTACGGAGACCATTAGATCGACACTGGCTTCGGCTCTGTGGCGTGTTATGAGTGATTACTTTTTAGAGTTCCTCTGACTGTTCTATGAGGAGGGCAACAGTTGATGTCACTTACAATCACATGCCACCAGATATAATGTCAGATACAGTAGAAATCCTACGTAGCCTGTTGTTCTCATGTTTTGGGTGATAGTGTCAGGTTAGGGTTAGGGTTAGGGCTCTTTATGACTCCTCAGTAAGTGTTTTCCCTCCTGCTTCCTGTTGCGGATCGAAAGGTGCTGTCTCCGCGTCTTTTACCCCCTCCATCAGGGATATTTATTTGCTAAGCCATGGGCATTGTGGTATAACAGGCTCAAGTTCGTAGTATGATTAGTCATTTACAGTAAGTTAGAGTTCACATGCAACACTAAGCCAATGGGAATCCCAGGATTGGGTTGACATTTCCGGAATCTTAGATGTCATGATCTAGTGCCTAACTGTGAAATGTCAATCATTCATGCTCAGTGTACTGCTGTAATGTAACTGGTCAGAGTTTATGTTGCCCTTGTGGTGTGTAGTTTGAGAGGATTTCCTTTTTTTTTGTATAAATACCAGTAACTCATTTTAGGCTACTTTTACAATTGTACCAATACGGGGTATAGATATTCTAGTGACCAAAATAGTATCAAAGTAACTACATGTCATAAGGACAACTACATAGACTGTATTAAGTGTTGCCGTGTAACCCTATCCTGTTGTTATGTGGCGGTGTTGTGTCTAGGGGCTTCTGTTTGCTCGTTTGTTGTTCCTCTCTGGTTCTGGGCGACGCTGCTTGGCCTCTGATCTGGGCTGACCTGAGATCTGTTTGTTTTGGTTCTCTGTGTCCATTAACCCAATTAGAGCTGACCTCTGACCCCACAGAGAGAGCTGTCTGTCACATCATGCTTCTGTAAAGACAGAGGCACTGCAGCACAGCACAGACCGTCTCTCTGTCTGCACGCACTTTCTACTGTCTCTTTCTCTCTGTCTGCACGCACTTTCTACTGTCTCTTTCTCTCTGTCTGCACTCACTTTCTACTGTCTCTTTCTCTCTGTCTGCATGCACTTTCTACTGTCTCTTTCTCTCTGTCTGCACTCACTTTCTACTGTCTCTTTTTCTCTGTCTGCACATACTTTCTACTGTCTCTTTCTCTGTCTGCACTCACTTTCTACTGTCTCTTTCTCTATGTCTGCATGCACTTTCTACTGTCTCTCTCTCTGTCTGCATGCACTTTCTACTGTCTCTTTCTCTCTGTCTGCACGCACTTTCTACTGTCTTTTTCTTTCTGCCTGCACGCACTTTCTACTGTCTTTTTCTTTCTGCCTGCACACACTTTCTACTGTCTCTTTCTCTCTGTCTGCACGCACTTTCTACTGTCTCTTTCTCTCTGTCTGCACGCACTTTCTACTGTCTCTTTCTCTCTGTCTGCACTCACTTTCTACTGTCTCTTTCTCTCTGTCTGCACGCACTTTCTACTGTCTCTTTTTCTCTCTGCCTGCACGCACTTTTTACTGTCTCTTTCTCTCTGTTTGCACTCACTTTCTACTGTCTCTTTCTCTCTGTCTGCACGCACTTTCTACTGTCTCTTTCTCTCTGCCTGCACGCACTTTCTACTGTCTCTTTTTCTCTGTCTGCACGCACTTTCTACTGTCTCTTTCTCTCTGCCTGCACGCACTTTCTACTCTCTCTCTCTCTTTCTGCACTCACTACTGTCTCTTTTTCTCTGCCTGCACGCACTTTCTACTGTCTCTTTTTCTCTGTCTGCACGCACTTTCTACTGTCTCTTTCTCTCTGCCTGCACGCACTTTCTACTCTCTCTCTCTCTTTCTGCACTCACTACTGTCTCTTTTTCTCTGCCTGCACACACTTTCTACTGTCTCTTTCTCTCTGTCTGCACGCACTTTCTACTGTCTCTTTCTCTCTGTCTGCACGCACTTTCTACTGTCTCTTTTTCTCTGTCTGCACACACTTTCTACTGTCTCTTTCTCTCTGTCTGCACGCACTTTCTACTGTCTCTTTTTCTCTCTGCCTGCACGCACTTTCTACTGTCTCTTTTTCTCTCTGCCTGCACGCACTTTCTACTGTCTCTTTTTCTCTCTGCCTGCACGCACTTTCTACTGTCTCTTTCTCTCTGCCTGCACGCACTTTCTACTCTCTCTCTCTCTTTCTGCACTCACTACTGTCTCTTTTTCTCTGTCTGCACGCACTTTCTACTTTCTCTCTGTCTTTCTCTCTTTTTTCCCGTGCTGCTCCTCTTTCCCTCTCTCTCTTTCTCTCTTTCAAACACACGCATATAGACAGAGAGATGGATAGACAGACAGAAAGGCAGAAAGCAGGCAGCTAAACATATTGCCAGAGACATGCAGAAACAGACAGACAGAAACAGACACACAGACAGAAACACAGACAGAGGAATGCAGACAGCAGTGTTTTAATGAAGTGAGGGATAGGATCTGAGCCGGACTCAGACAGGTCTGTAATAGTGTTTTGGATAAGGGAGGCTGAGGGCTGAGGCATGGATCAGTTTTTGCAGCTCATCCTCCCACTAAGTGTGACTAGAGAGACCCTGCAGCCCTATCAGGGCAGCCTTTAAGCTAGCCAAGGGCCCCTGGGGCAACACAGGCACCAGGCAGTCTGTGTGTGTGTGTTTGTGCGGGTGTGGCTGTGTGTGTTTGGGCTGGATGCTTGTTTGTTTTGGTGTACGTTGCTGTGTAATTGGGAGGGCCGTGCAATGAGGCCAAACCGGCAAACAGTGAAACATCCTACCTGTCCAAATCACTGGGGCGACAAGTTAGTGTTTCTGTGCGTGGGTGTGTGTGTGTGTAAGTGTGTATCTTTGTGTGTGTGTGGGCTGGCTGAAAGATCTGCAGTCTGGTTGTGTGTGTGTTCACTCCAAAGCTACTGCAGTATTAATGTATGCACAGAAACACAATGTATACAGTGTGAAAAAATGAACATCTGACTGGGAAGATTTATTTGTACTTTTTCGATGCAGTTTTATATTTGTGTATGTATCTATTAGGGATCTCCCTTAGCCAAGGCAGCTGCTATCATGGGATCAAAACACATTAAGGCACTTACATAACACATAAAACAAAAGATAAAACATTACATCATATAACATTTCTACAACATTACACCACTACAATATAAAATGTATAATACCATCATAAAACAATGAACATGTGAGTCTCTTCACAGTCCCTGCTGTTCCATAAGGTGCATTTTTATCTGATTCTACTGTCCACATCAACTACCTGATGTGGAGTAGAGTTCCATGTAGTCCTGGCTCTATGTAGTACTGTGCACCTCCTCTGTTCTTGACTTGGGGGTTGTGAAGAGACCCCATGTCTTGTGGGGTATATATTTTTTTACCTTTATTTAACTAGGCAAGTCAGTTAAGAACAAATTCTTATTTTAAATGACAGCCTAGGAACAGTGGGTTAACTGCCTTGTTCAGGGGCAGAATGACAGATTTTAACCTTGTCAGCTCGGGGGATTTGATCTTGCAACCTTCTGGTTACTAGTCCAACGCTCTAACCACTAGGCTACATTCCACCCCGTATTAACAGGCGTCCGAGCTGTGTGCTAGTAGTTTAAACAGACAGCACGGTGTATTCAGCACGTCAACACTTCTTACAAAAACAAGTAGTGATGAAGTCAATCTCTCCTCCACTTTGAGTCTTAAGAGATTGACATGCATATCATTAATGTTAGCTACCCGTTTACATTTAAGGGCCAGCCGTGCTGCCCTGTTCTGAGCCAATTGTAATTTTCAGAGGTGCCTCTTTGTGGCACCTGACCACACGACTGAACAGTAGTCCAGGTGCGACAAAACTAGGGCCTGTAGGACCTGCCTTGTTGATAGTGCTGTTAAAAAGGCAGAGCAGCGCTTCTCCCCATCTTATCTACTGTTGTATCAATATGTTTTGACCATGACAGTTTGCAATTCAGGGTTACTCCAAGCAGTTTAGTCTCCTCAACTTGCTCAATTTCCACATTATTCATTACAAGATTTAGTTGAGGTTTAGGGTTTGTGAATGATTGAAGATATGGCAAATAGGAGTGCCAATATCGACCAATATTATTCTCAGTCATTTTCCATCCAAATTGTCAGACCCCAGTGGCTTGTCATTGTTGATAGACAACAATACTTTTTTCACCTCTTCCACACTCATTATACGGGAATTCAAAATTACGATGCTTGTCTTTCATAATTTGGTCAGATATACTTGGATGTGTAGTATCAGCGTTTGTTACTGGCATGTTACGCCAAAGTTTGCTAAACTTGCCAATGAAAAAATCATTAAAGTAGCTGGCAATATCAGTGGGTTTTGTGATGAATGAGCCATCTGATTCAATGAATGATGGAGCTGAGTTTGCCTTTTTGCCAAAAATGTAATTGAAGGTGCTCCAAAGCGTTTTACTATCACTCATCTTTGTTTCATAGTATAGTTTATTCTTTTTATTCCAATACGTTTGCCAATCGGGTTGTTCTGCCAGACTCATTTGCCATACCTTTTGCCTCATCCCTCTCAACCATAAAATTATTAAATTCCTCATCAATCCAAAGGGATTTAACAGTTTTTACAGTAAAACAGTTTTCTTAATGTTTAGATTTTTGATTGAATAGTCATAGATTTCCAATAAAGGGTCTGGCTAGTTTCTTATGTAGCCCTCTCTGTTCTCTGCTGTTTTTTTTACACTAGGTACCTAGTCAGGGCTAAATGAAGGGTTATCACCTCTTCTTATAACAACAGGGTCATCAATATATGTATGAAACTATCCTTAAACATTCTGACCAGTAGCCAGTGAGATGATTCCATCTGTCTGTGAGGATTCAGCATCTGCCAGCTGGCCATGTGGGATGGGAAAGGGAAGCGGGAATGCCCCACTCATCTTCCCAAATCAAACGCAGACAACAGGAAGGGCACACTCGACCCACCGTTCAACGGAACGGGAGGGGAGGCACCCACGATGCAATGGGGGTGGTGAGGGGCTGGACTGTCAGCTCTGACAGGGGCTACCGTTTGGCCGGACAGAGTCCAGCTGCTGGCCAGGAACAGGATGTGTGTGTGCGTGAGGGGAGTCGGGCTATAAATCTACAGCCTATTCCTCTTGAGTGATCCCAGCAGCTACTACAGGCGCACACACACCTCCAAACTACCTCCAAACGTCATGTGCCATAAACAAGCACAGAGACTGTGTACGTCCTCAAACAGTATGCTCTGCCTCTGCCAAACCACACCTCAGAGTTACACTTAGGCAGCAGATAACATTCACAGATAGTCTACTAATGGGCTGTGTATTGTGTATTATAGATGATATCCACAATGAGCACAATGCTAGATTGCGTTTGCTGTTAAATGGTATACTTCACATGAGGTGCAGTGACAGATTGTGTCCCAGATTATATGATGTGGCTCTGTTGTTGTGTCCATCTCTGACCCTCTCATGGCACTTGTTTCCCTCATTCATTACCACTCAGATAAGTGTGACTTTATCAGTGCTGTGTCTTATCAGTGCCATTGGTGTCTGAATATTCTCTGAATGTCAGCAGAATGAAGAAATGATGACCAATTCATTATTTTGTTCAATTTGGACAGATCCTTCATAGGAGTTGAATTGAGCAATTAGCCAGGAAGACACAACACAGTGTAGCATGGTCTCATAGTTCCCAGCTCTCTAAGCCACTAACCCGTGGTGAAGCCCACTCTCACATATACATGAGAGGCCTGTTCAGAACCATCCCAGCAAACCGGGAACATTCCCAGAACATTAGCTAAGATTCCCATTAAAGCTGTAATATGTAACTTTTTGGGTGACCCAACCAAATTCACATAGAAATGTGAGTTATAGATCGGTCATTCACATTGCAAGCAAGTCAGAGAAGTAGTAGATCTGTTCTATGTGCGCTCTTTCTATGCTTCCCGTTCATAAATTTCGTGTTTTACTTTTGGTTTTGTACACCAGTTTCAAAGAGCTGAAAATAAAGAAAAAATTGGTATGGAAAATATATTTAATCACGGTTTAGATGGTACAATGATTCTCTACACGATACTTGCTTGTTTCGCCACATAAACTGAAATGAGGGGAACTATTAGAATTTTAGCAACCAGGAAATGTCAGAGCAATTTCTGCATATTACACCTTAAGTTCTAGTTAGGTTTTTATCTAACATTAGGATAACATCCCAAAAACATTTAATGTTTTTTTCATACATTCTTTAAAAAAATGATGTATCCTTGGAATGTTCTCCTAACATTCACTAAAATGTTGTGCACAACATCTCCAACAACCAACGCAGAACATTCCTCAATAGTTCTCATTAGGTTTACAGGTAATGTAATAACACAATGTACCAGTAATGTTTTCCCAGAAAACCAAAATTGGTTCAGCGAAAGTTCCCTAAACATACATTAGGTTGGGGTAAATGTTCTCATTACCCAAAAACTATCCAGTTGTGCGGATGACTGTACACCGTTTATTTTCGGGTTGAATAAACATTCACCTGATGTTACAAGAACTTTCCCAGAACACATTTAGTCTGTTCTTTAAAGGTTCCCAGAATTTTTTATTAGGTTGTTCCCAAAACACAAAAACTGCCCAATTGTGCGGATGATTATACAATGTTAATTTTAGGGTGCAAAAAAAACATTCACCTGATGTTACAATAACTTTCCCTGAACAAATGTTTTATATTCTTTAAAAGTTCATAAAACATTTCTTTAGGTTGAGGGAACATTGTGGGGGTATGACAAGAGATAGGTTTCCAAAACACAAAATACTGTATGACATTCATTCAACGTTTAAGTTAGTTTGCACAGGATATTCCCGTAGCCCTTTCCTGCAGTCAATACCAAAAGTGCCCTCTTTGGCCTCATGGGTGGAATGTTGTTCATATTTTTCATAATTTCATCATTAATAAAGGTCATTTAAAAAACACAGATCAAAATCTGGTGTTCCTACTTCAAACAGTTGTGTTTTTTGATGTATGCCTGCTTAACCCAGAAGCCAGACACACCAGTGTGTTGGAGGAAACACTGTATTGTACACCTGGCGACCGTGTATGCACCCAGCCTGCCACAGGAGTCGCTAGAGTGCGATGCGACAAGGACATCCCTGCTAGCCAAACCCTCCCGTAACCCGGTCGACGCTGGGCCAAATGTACAACGCCCCATGAGCCACTCAGGAGCCACTCAGGAGGCCTTCAACTTTATATCTGACAGGTGTCTTTATTTTATTATTCATGTATTTTTTATCACATGTCCATGTTTGTGACGTGTATACTTTTGTTTCAAAATTAATTTGTTTAAGATTACCAAAAGTCACTCTTGTGTGACTCTTATTTAGCCCGCTGCAATAAAAGGTTTATGTTGTAAGAATGTTGACAGATCGCCTGGTCTAAGTTCTTTAAAGGCTCCCAGAACATTTAATTAAGTTGTGGGAGTCATTTGGGATGTTGCAAGAATATTATTGTGATATTCATGAAGGTTGCACAGAACATTCCCACAATGGTGCACAGTGTTCCACAATTTCCAAAATACGTATGTTTTTATGACATTCATAGCATATTTGTTTTATGTTAAACATAATATTGCCTTGATGTTCACACAATACACATTTTACTCAGCAAATTTCAAGAATATTTAGAAAATGTTATATTTAAGTTTGACCTAATATTACCACAAAATTCCCAGCATGAAAATTTGTAGCTCCTTAAAGCATAAGAAAGCAGATTGGAATGCATTACCATTATGTTTTCTCCAGATTTAATGGCAATTAACATTTGAGGACTGTATTGTAAGTGATATAGAGACATATTGTCACGTTCTGACCATAGTTCTGTTATTTTATTCTTTGTTTTAGTGTGGTCAGGGCGTGAGTTGGGGTGGGCAGTCTGTGTTTGTTTTTCTATGTTGGTTTTTGTGTTCGGCCTAGTATGGTTCTCATTCAGAGGCAGGTGTCGTTAGTTGTCTCTGATTGAGAATCATACTTAGGTAGCCTGGGTTTCATTTTTGGTTTGTGGGTGTTTGTTTCCGTGTGAGTGTTTGGGCCACACGGTACTGTTTCGTTTTGTTCACATCGTTTATTGTTTTGTTCCAGTGTTCAGTTTGTTTATTAAAAAGACATGAACACTTACCACGCTGCACCGTGGTCATCCTCTCTATCTCCAGACGACATCCGTTACACATATGGCATTTTAATTTTATTCATAGGATATTTGAAGAGCATTGAATCATAGAAAGACATTTTTACACTTCATATGTTGAAAATCTGCACGTTATTTAATTCATAGGACATTTGAATAGCATTTAGTCGTAAAAACAAAATCATATTTTTTACACTTCATATGTGCACATGTGGGTTTGAAGCTGCAAAGTTTGTTTCTCAAGCGAGGTCTTTTATCCTCTGCTCCATCAGGGAAGCTCGCTCATCTTATTTTTTCCGTATATAGCCATGGAAACCAAATCAAGCATCTCAAAGTAGGAATTATATAGGGTGCGTTTTTTAAAGTTGAACAGTACAATTTTACACAATGTTTAAAAAAAATTACAGTTAGACTGGATATATAAATCTGGACACAATAAAGACATTCTCTTTTTTTGTGAATTTTTCTGAGCCTCAATTTCACAAATTCATTCAAAAGACACTTGGTTAAAGAATATGTGGGGTTGAAGCTGCAATCTTCAGCTCTGCAGACAGATCATTAACCCTCTGCATCACCAGGGGACAGCTGTGGTATTTCAGTTTTTTTCTCTCAGTCTAATATGGTCAATCAGTACACAACACAATTTCTGAGTTATTAAAAATATCCCATACTGTGACCGACCGCCTCGATTCGATCTTATGTTGCAAAATTTGAAATTGTGTGTTTTTCTACAAGTTAATTCTGCTTTGAAAGTTGAGAAAATGTCCCTTGAATGTTTTGGTATCCCGCTTAACTGACAGGTTAAAGTCTGCTTGAAAGAGCCTCACACCTAGCTGCTAAGTTAGCCATAAAGCTATGTTAGGCCCAGATGAGTTCTCTTTGTCTGGAGAAGTAAATGAATGGTTCCAGCGCTGTAGGAGCTGTTTCTACTAAACTGGATCATTCAGACTTCCAATGTGGCAATTGTTAGCTTGCAGAGGATTATAGGCTTTAGGTGGCTTTCTTGATCACGCAGGTCGTCAGCCTACGTTAGAAACTGGAGAAAACGCAGAGTGAAATGTTGACCTTTTCTACGCGCATGTTGGATGCATCTCCATCTTGTCGTTTGTCGTTATCCAACGGTGGACGGTGTTGCCCGGAGTTCATTCGCCAGGGGAGCCATCTCCTGCCTCTCCTCCCCCATTTTATAATGGAGTCGAAGGAGCACAGCAAGAGGAGCACGGCAATCAACGATGGTCGCATGTCACGAGGCGCGGAAGCCAAAGTCAGCGGCCTGCTGCAAAGCAATCTACACTCCGAACGAGAGTCTCGGAGCGGATACAAACAACGAATAGTTTTGTCGCCCTGGAGCCTGATCTTCCTGCACCTTCGTCGCTGGGGGTACCTGTGTCTGCGGCCTCTGTGCCTACTCCTACATCTTCCCCCACAATTTCGAAGACGATGTCAGCAACCTTCCATTCCTGCGCTGGATCGAGCGGGGCTTCTCCATCTATCGGAGGCCTGCACCATCCTGTGAAGCGTGGGAATAGGCGGATTTCCTCGTCCTTCTCTCCAGTCGTGATTTTGAGCAGCTCCATGGTAAGAAGTGTGACTGTTCCTGGTGCAAATGCAATGTCCTATCCTGGAGCTTGAGAAAATTACATTATTGAGCTGTACTATGCCAGGATATGGTCATCGATTCTATCGTAGTCCATGTGGGTTTTAATGACGTTATGACATTAGCTCTGAACAGTTGAAACTGGATTTCAAAGAGCTTATTGACTCTCTGCTAGACACTAATAAAAGACCCATCATATCTTGCCTTGTGCCCTTTCTGAATCGTGGCATTGAACGCATTGTCGGAAATAGAAGCACAAGCATTTCGCTACACTCGCATTAACATCTGCTAACCATGTGTATGTGACAAATAAAATTTGATTTGATTTTAGAATAATTATTTCTCTTCACAACTGGCTATGTGATTATTGCAGCTCAGTGGGTGTGACTTTTGTTGACAATTTCAATACCTTTTGGAAACAAAACACTTTCTATAAGGAGGATTGGATCCACCCAAATCATTTGGGTTCCTGGATCCTTTCACAGCGTTATGAGGCTGCGTTGAGACACTGACTAAATCTGGGGCGGCAGGTGGTTAGAGTGTTAAGCCAGTAACTGAAAAGTTGCTGGATCAAATCCCTGAGATGACAAGGTAAACATATGTTATTCTACCCTTGAACAAGGCAGTTAACCCACTGTTCCCTGGTAGGCTGCCATTATGAATTGTTTCTCAACTTGCCTAGTTAAAATCTTTAAAAAATCTATGACCCAAGCTCAGGTAATCCCTACCGTTGTGTCACTGAGTCATCATAATGCTTTAGCAAATGTACATTATACTGGGGGCATTGGTAGACACAATGTAAGTAACTTAATTTATGTCCCTCTAACTGCCCTGAATGCCTCGGCTGATCCGGCAGCTATTGTATACAGCAATCATGTGCCTACAAACCAGATTTATTCTGTTAGCACTGAGGCAGTGTGTCCTAGTAGGAAGTCCACTGTGTGCAGCTCACCCTGCACTAACATAAATAACATGAAAATATCTACTTCTGCTAAGCTTCCCAGTAAAGCAATTTGTTGGCCCGTGGTGTGTAATGAGGAGCAAACAGACGTTGCACTTGACACATTTATGAAATTGCTTATTCCAGTTACTAATAAGCATGCACCCATTAATAAAATGACTGTAAAAACTGTTAAATCTCTTTGGATTGATGAGGAATTTAAAAATGCTATGGTTGAGAGGGGTGAGGTAAAATGAATGGCAAATAGGTCTGACTGCACAACTGATTGGGAAAGGTACTGCAAATTGAGAAATCATGTGATGAAACTGAAGAAAAAGAAGAAGAAACTACACAATGAAACAACGATAAATGACAAAGAATGATAGTAAAAAGCTTTGGAGCACCTTCAATTACATTTTTGGAAAAAAGGAAATCTCAGCTCCATCATTCATTGAATCAGGTGGCTCATTCATTACAAAGCCGACTGATAATGGCAAGACTAGCAAACCTGACATGCCAGCAACAAAATGCTGACACTACACATCCAAGTATATCTGACCAAATTATGAATCACAAAAATTGTCATTTTGAATTCCACAAAGTGAGTGTGGAAGAGGTGAAAAAAATATTGTTGTCTATCAACAATAACAAGCCACCGGGGTCTGATATGTTGGATGGAAAATTACTGAGGATAATATGGGGACGATATTGCCCCTCCTATTGGCCATATCTTCATTTTAAGCCTACTAGAAAGTGTGTGCCCTCGGGCCAGGAGGGGAACAAAAGTCATTCCGCTACCTAAGAATAGTAAAGCCCCCTTTACTGGCTCAAATAGCCGACCAATCAGCCTGTTACCAACCCTTAGTAAAGTTTTGTAAAAATGTGTGTTTGACAAGACACAATGCTATTTTACAGTAAACAAATTGACAACAGACCTTCAACATGCTTATAGGGAAGGACATTCAACAAGCACAGCCCTTCAACAAATGACTGATGATTAGCTGAGAAAAATTGATGATAAAAAGATTGTTGGGGCTGTTTTCTTAGACTTCAGTGCGGCTTTTGACATTATCGATCATTGTCTGCTGCTGGAAGAACGTACAGAGCCATTCAAAAGTTTGGACACACCTATGCAAGGGTTTTTCTTTTTTTAACTATTTTCTACATTGTATAATAATAGTGAAGACTATGAAGTAAAACATATGGAATCATGTAGTAACCAAAAAAGTGTTAAATATATCCAAATATATTTCCTATTGTCACGATTGCAGATTTCCTCCTCTTCCTCTGAAGAGGTGAAACAAGGATCAGACCAATACGCAGCGTGGCAGGTGTCCATGGTTTTTAAAAAGAAAAACTAAACATGAACACAAATACAAAATAATAAAGTGAACTGACAACGACGCAGTCCCGTGTGGCACAAACACTGACACAGGAAACAATCACCCACAAAATACCCAAAGAACATGGCTGCCTAAATATGGTTCCCAATCAGAGACAACGATAAACACCTGCCTCTGATTGAGAACCAACCAACCAACTTACATAAACACCTAGAATGAACACAACCCCATAAATCTACAAAAAAACGTAGACAGTACAAACACCCTAGATGAGACAAAAACCATACATCACCCATGTCACACCCTGGCCTAACCAAAATAATAAAGAAAACAAAGATAACTAAGGCCAGGGCGTGACACATATGTTTGATTCTACAAAGTAGCCACCCTTTGCCTTGACAGCTTTGCAAACTCTTGGCATTCTCTCAGTCAGTTTCATGAGGAATGCTTTTCCAACAGTCTTGAAGGAGTTCCCACATATGCTGAGCACTTGTTGGCTGATTTTCCTTCACTCTGCGGTCCAACTCAACCCAAACCATCTCAATTGGTTTGAGGTTGGGTGATTATAAAGTCCAGGTCATCTGATGCAGCACTCCATCACTCTCCTTCTTGGTCAAATAGCCCATACACAGCCTGGAGGTGTGTTGGGTCATTGTCCTGTTGACAAAGAAATGATAGTCCCACTAAGCACAAACCAGATGGATGGCGTATCGGTGCAGAATGCTGTGGTAGCCATGCTGGTTAAGTGTGCCTTGAATTGACAGTGTCACCAGCAAACCACACACAAACCATCACACCTCCTCCTCCATGCTTCACGGTGTGAACCACACATGTGGAGATCATCCGTTGACCTATTCTGCGTCTCACAAAGACACGGCGGTTGGAACCAAAAATCTCAAATTTGTACTCATCAGGCCAAAGGACAGATTTCCACCGGTCCATTGCTCGTGTTTCTTGGCCCAAGCAATCATCTTCATCTTACTGGTGTCCTTTAGTAGTGGTTTCTTTGCAGCAATTCGACCATGAAGGCCTGTGTCACGGCTGGCTAGGTGTGTAGAGAGGAATCAGGCGCAGAGAGGTCCAGGGGAAAGATGCACTTTAATGTGGCACCAAAAGTAAACGCCCAAACACGCAGGGCGCAAAACACTGACCAACCCAAAACAACGGGTAACACGGTCCAGAGCACAAACAACACCAACGACACAACGTGAACATCAAAATAGGAACCGATGTAACAAATGAGACAAAACTAACCGAAAGTAGGCCGGTGATGGCGACCGCCGAGCACCACCCGAACAGGCGGGGGAGCCAACTTCGGCGGGAGTCGTGACAGCCTGATTCATGCAGTCTCCTCTGAAAAGTTGATGTTGAGATGTGTCTGTTCCTTGTGAAGCATTTATTTGGTCTGCAATCTGAGGTGCAGTTACCTTTAATGAACTTTAATGATCCTATGCAGCAGAGGTAACTCTGGGTCTTCCTTTCCTGTGGTGATCCTCTTGAGAGCCAGTGTCATCATAGCACTTGGTGGTTTTTGCAACTGCACTTGAAGAAACTTTCAAAGATCTTGAAATGTTCTGTATTGACTGACCTTCATGTCTTAAAGTAATGATGGACTGTCATTTCACGTTGCCAATTTGAGCTGTTCTTGCCATAATATGGACTTGGTTTTTTACCAAATTGGGCTATCTTCTGTATACCACCTCTACCTTGTCCCAACACAACTGATTGTCTCAAACACATTTAGAAGGAAATAAATTCCACAAATTAATTTTAACTTCTTATGGCTGGGGGGCAGGATTGAGTAGCTTGGATGAATAAGGTGCCCAGAGTAAACTGCGTGCTACTCAGGCCCAGAAGCTAAGATATTCATATTAGTAGATTAGTAGATTAGTAGTATTAGTAGATTTGGATAGAAAACACTCTGAAGTTTCTAAAACTGTTTGATAGATGTCTGTGAGTATAACATAATTCATATGGCAGGCAAAAACCTGAGAAAAAAATCCAACCAGGAAGTGGGAAATCTGAGGTTTGTAGGTTTTCAAGTCTTTGCCTATCCAAGATACAGTGTAAATTTGGTCCGATTGAACTTCCTAAGGCTTCCATGTCAACAGTCTTTAGAACCCTGTTTCAGGCTTCTACTGGGAAGGGGGAGCGAATAAGAGCTGTTTGAACCAGGTGTCTGGAAGAATGCCATGAGCTAAGTCACGCGCGCGACCATGAGAGCAAGCTCTGTTCCTTTTCATTTCTAAAGACAAAGTTATTGTCCTATTGAAACACTATTGAAGATTTAGGATAAAACCATCCTAAAGATTGATTCTTTACATCATTTGACATGTTTCTACGAACTGTAATATAACTTTTTTTACTTTTCGTCTAGACTTAGTGCTTGCTGCATTTGGATTACTGGACTAAACGCTCGAACGAAAAGGAGGTATTTGGACATATATGATGGACTTTATCGAACAAAACAAACATTTATTGTGGAACTGGGATTCCTGGGAGTGCATTCCGATGAAGATCATCAAAGGTAAGTGAATATTTATAATGCTATTTCTGACTTTTGTTGACTCCACAACATGGCGGGTATCTGTATGGTGGCTGAGCACTGTACTCAGATTATCGCATGGTGTGCTTTTGCCATAAAGCTTTTTTGAAATCTGACACAGTGGTTGCATTAAGGAGAAGTATATATTTAATTATATGCATAACACTTGTATCTTTTATCAACGTTTATGATGAGTATTCCTGTAAATTGATGGGGCTCTCTGCAAAATCACCGGATGTTTTGGAGGCAAAACATTACTGGACATAACGTGCCAATGGAAACTGAGATTTTTGGATATAAATATGAACTTTATCAAACAAAACATACATGTATTGTGTAACATGAAGTCCTATGAGTGCCATCTGATGAAGATCATCAAAGGTTAGTGATTAATTTTATCTCTATTTCTGCTTTTTGTGACTCCTCTTTTTGGCTGGAAAATTGCTGTGTTTTTCTGTGACTAGGCGCTGACCTAACATAATCAGATGGTGTGCTTTCGTCGTAAAGCCTTTTTGAAATCGGACACTGTGGTGGGATTAACAACAAGTTTCTTTAAAATGGTGCATAATATTTGTATGTTTGAGGAATTTTAATTATGACATTTCTGTTGTTTAAATTTGGCTCCCTGCACTTTCACTGGCTGTTGTCAAATTGATCCCGTTAGCGGGATTTCAGCCGTAAGAACTTTTAAGAAGGCACACCTGTTAATTGAAATGCATTCCAGGTGACTACCTCATGAAGCTGGTTCAGAGAATGCCAAGGGTGTGCAAAGCTGTTCGTCAAGGCAAAAGCTGGCTACTTTGAAGAATCACGAATATTAAATATATTTTGATTTGTTTAACACTTATTTGGTAACTAAACTCAGCAAAAAAAGAAATGTCCCTTTTTCTGGACCCTGTGTTTCAAAAGTAATTCATAAAAATCCAAATAACTTAACAGATCTTTATTGTAAAGGGTTTACACACTGTTTCCCATGCTTGTTTAATGAACCATACACAATTAATGAACATGCACCTGTGGAACAGCTTACAGACGGTAGGCAATTAAAGTCACAGTTATGAAAACTTAGGACACTAAAGAGGCCTTTCTACTAACTCTGAAAAACACCATAAGAAAGATGCCCAGGGTCCCTGCTCATCTGGGTGAACGTGCCTTAGGCATGCTGCAAGGAGGCATGAGGACTGCAGATGTGGCCAGTGCAATAAATTGCAATGTCCATACTGTGAGACAGGAAGGACAGCTGATCATCCTCGCAGTGGCAGACCATGTGTAACAACACCTGAACAGAATCGGTATATCCGAACATCACACCTGCGGGACAGGTGCAGGATGGCAACAACAGCTGCAGAGTTACACTAGGAACGTGTAATCCCTCCATCAGTGCTCAGTCTGTCTGTACTGAGGGCTTGTAGGCCTGTTGTAAGGCAGGTCCTCACCAGACATCATCGGCAACTACGTTGCCTATGGGACCCACAAACCCACTGTTGCTGGACCAGACAGGACTGGCAAAAAGTGCTCTTCACTGACGAGTCACGGTTTTGTCTCACCAGGGGTGATGGTCGGATTCGCATTTATCTTTGAAGGAATTAACGTTTCACCGAGGCCTGTGCTCTGGAGCGGGATCGATTTGGAGGTGGAAGGTCTGTCAGGGTCTGGGGCAGTGTGTCACAGCATCATCGGACTGAGCTTGTTGTCATTACAGGCAATCTCAACGTTGTGTGTTACAGGGAAGACATCCTCCTCCCTCATGTGGTACCCTTCCTGCAGGCTCATCCTGACATGACCCTCCAGCATGGCAATGCCACCAGCCATAGTGCTCGTTCTGCGCGTGATTTCCTGCAAGACAGGAATGTCAGTGTTCTGCCATTGCCAGCGAAGAGCCCGGATCTCAATCCCATTGAGCACTTCTGGGACCTGTTGGATCGAAGGGCGAGGGCTAGGGCCATTCCCCCCAGAAATGTCCGGGAACTTGCAGGTGCCTTGGCGGAAGAGTGGGGTAACATCTCACAGAAAGAACGGGAAAATCTGGTGCAGTCCATGAGTAGGAGATGCACTGCAGTACTTCATTCAGCTCGTGGCCACACCGGATACTGACTGACACTTTTGATTTTGACCCGCCCTTTGTTCAGGGACACATTATTTAATTTCTGTTAGTCACATGTCTGTGGAACTTGTTCAGTTTATGTCTCAGTTGTTGAATCTTGTTATGTTCATACAAATATTTACACATGTTAAGTTTGCTGAAAATCAATGCAGTTGACAGTGAGAGGACGTTCATTGTTTTTGCTGAGATACATGATTCCATATGTGTTACTTCATAGTGTTGATGTCTTCACTATTATTCTACAATGTAGAATGAGTAGGTGTGTCCAAACTTTTGACTGGTACTGTATGTGTTATGGCTTTGCACAATCTGCTATATTGTGGATAAAGAGTTACATGTCTAACAGAACACATAGGGTGTTCTTTAATGGGAGCCTCTCCAACATAATCCAGGTAGAATCAGGAATTCCCCAGAGCAGCTGTCTAGGCCCCTTACTTTTTTCAATCTTTACTAACGACATGCCACTTTAAGTAAAGCCAGTGTGTCTATGTATGCAGATGACTCAACACTATACACGCCAGCTACTACAGCGACGGAAATGACTGCAACACTTAACAAAGAGCTGCAGTTAGTTTCAGAATGGGTGGCAAGGAGTAAGTTAGTCCTAAATATGGGACAAATCATTCACTGAACCTTAAACCTCAACCAAATATTGTAATGAATAAAATGGAAATTGAGCAAGTTCCGGTGACTAAACCGCTTGGAGTAACCCTGGATTGTAAACTATCATGGTCAAAAGATATTGATACAACAGTAGCTAAGAAGGGGACAAGTCTGTCCATAATAAGATACAACAGTAGCTAAGAAGGAGACAAGTCTGTCCATAATAAAGCACTGCTCTACCTTCAGGCTCTAGTTTTGTTGCACCTGGACTACTGTTCAGTTATGTGGTCAGGTGCCACAAAGAGGGACTTAGGTAAATTGCTATTGCTCAGAACAGGGCAACACAGCTGGCCCTTGGATGTACACAGAGAGCAAATATTAATCATATGCATCTCAATCTCTCCTGGCTCAAAGTGGAGGAAAGATTGACTTCATCAAATCAAATTGTATTTGTCACATGCTCCAAAAACAACAGGTTACAGTGAAATGCTTTCTTACAAGCCCTTAGCCAACAATTCAGTTGTAAGAAAAGACCCACAAAAAAGTAAGAGATAAGAATAACAAATCATTAAAGAGCAGCAGTAATAACATTAGCGGAGCTATATACAGGGGGTACCGGTACAGAGTCAATGTATCAATGTGCAGGGGCACCGGTGTTGAGGTAATTGAGGTAATTATGTATATTTAGGTGAGAACAGTCTATGACTAGGGTGGCTGGAGTCTTTGACAATTTTTTGAGCCTTCCTCTGACACCGCCTGATATAGAGATCCTGGATGGCAGGAAACTTGGCCCCAGTGATGATGGTTTTGTAGTCATGCCTGGTCGTGCAGTCATGAGTGAACAGGGAGTACAGGAGGGGACTGTATTTGTGAGAGGTAAAACCTGTTGAAAGCACCGAACTGTCTGTTTAAATGACTCGCACATAGCTCAGACACCCATGCATACCCAACAAGACATGCCACCAGAGGTCCTTTCACAGTCCCCAAGTCCAGAACAGACTATGGGAGCCGCACAGTACTACATAGTGCCATGACTACATGGAACTCTATTCCTCATCATGTAACTGATGCAAGCAGTAGAATCAGATTTAAAAAATGGATAAAAATACACCTTTATGGAACAGCGGGGACTTTGAAGCAACACAAACATAGACACAGACATATACACACATGATAACATATGCACTAAACACACATACACATGGATTTTGTGATATGTGGTAGTGGAGTACGGGCCAGACCCCAGGAAGAGTATTATGGTGATCCATAATAAATACAAATACACCTACTGGAGAGTTCTTCTTTGTCTACACCCATTCAGCACCGTTCACACCCTCTTAACCCTTAGCCCCACCCATCTCTTTAAGGATTCACATGAGGCCATGTGGTAAACACATGGCCTCTGGTGGCATGTCTTGTTGGGTATGCATTGAATAAAATCCAGGTTAATTTGTCACATGCACAGGATACAGAAGGGGTAAATGGTACAGTGAAGTGGTTACTGCATTGTAGCAATATCAAAAGCAGAAAGTAATACATATTTTATCCTTATTAGATGACTCTTACCTGACACACATGTCTAAATTGATGGGTCATGCGAAGGAAATGCTATAACCCCCCCCCCCCCCCAATCACATCTAGCTAAGTATGTGTCAAGTCACTCCGGTTCACACTGACCGTTACGTGTGCAGAAAGTAGCCCATCACTTCTTCCAACTGATCTATCGATAGTGCCTGCTAAATTCAGGGCATCAATGTTGTTGTTCTCAATGGTAATGTTATATCTTCAAAAGCGTTGCGGTAGAAAGGACTGTCAACACATACTGAACAGGTCACGTTGTAGACAGAAACATGTTACATGGTAGACCAATCCAAACTCATCTCCCGGCATGTCCAGCCCATCCATTATCTCAGCCAATCATGGCTAGCGGGAAGGTTCCTGTATTTTTTTTGTGGCTAAACCAAGTAGGCTCGTAATTTAACGATTGTATTCGTATTTATGGATTTATGCATTTTGATTAAAAAAATGATGTTTACGTTCAAATGCCGCTCCTGTGAAGTAGTGACGTACGCCATACGCCTAGTTTCCTGAAATTAGTCCATTGTACATTTTCTTTCTTCATCACATGTTGAAAAACTTATGAAATGTGATTTTAGTTGGATTGATCTTCCTTTAAATAACTTGTATTCTTGTGTATTGATATGCTTCTTAAATACAGGCTCAGAAGATACAAATGCATGCAAAACTCATTCTGAAAAATGATAATTCATAATTCATATATCAAAACAAATTCAGGTTCAACGCAATAATAATATAATATTAATAATATCAATAATATTTTATTGATTTAAAGGTCCAATGCAGCTGTTTTTATCTCAATTTCAAATCATTACTGGGTGACAATCAAGTACCTTACTGTGATTGGTTTAAATTAAAATGACCCCCCCAAAAAACTAAGTAAAGTGAAGGCTATTGAAGTCTATTCCATGCGAGATATTGCCTTCTAGGCAGAGTTCCTCTGTCCAGTGTCTGTGTTCTTTTGCCCATCTTAATCTTTTCTTTTAATTGGACAGTCTGAGATATGGCTTTATGGCAACTCTGGCAACTCTGCCTAGAAGGCCAGCATCCCGGAGTCACCTATTCACTGCTGCCGTTGAGACTGGTGTTTAGTGAGTACTATTTAATGAAACCGCCAGTTGAGGACTTGTGTATTGTCTGTTTCTCAAACTAGACACTCCAATGTACTTGTCCTCTTGCTCAAGAATATGCGACATGACTTTGCAGAGGTATGTATGCAACACTACTTCCAGTACTTCAGACAACTGTATATCATTTTGTCTGTTACAGAGAGTATTGGAGCTGGATGCCCATGTAATTCGCCATTAATTTATTTATGTGGATGAGGTTGGCTTCAACCTCACCAAAACCAGGCGCCGCGGAAGAAATGTAATAGGACAGAGGGCAAGTACCAATGTCCCTGGACAGCGTGGGGGTAATATAACAATGTGTGCTGCCATCACTCAAAACGGGGTCCTCCACCACAATGCCACACTGTGTCTGTACAACACCGGCCATATGCTCACTTTTCTGGATGCAATTTACACAATGCTTGTCCCTGATCCAGATCAGGAGCCTGCTAGATTTGTGGTTTTATGGGACAATATTAGTGTTCACCGGGCTGTTCTGGTCCAAAACTGGTTTGCCACCCATTCACAATTTGTAGTTTTGTACCTACCCCCATATTCACCTTTTCTAAATCCCATAGAGGTATTCTTCTCAGCCTAGCGCTGGAAAGTGTATGATCGCCAACCCTATGCCCGCATGCCGCTTCTCCAGGTAATGGAGGACACATGTGGGGACATAGAGGTTGCCTCTGTCCAAGGTTGGATACGCCATGCTAGGAGATACTTCCCTCAATTTTTGGCAAGCAAACTTATCTTGTGATGTGGACGAAGTATTGTGGCCAGACCCAGGCCGGAGAAGAGATGAACCGTAGCTTAGCACTGGTGACTGCCCCCCCCCTCCCTACCAATTCCTGGACTGCCCCCCGGGACACCACATACACAATTGTGTTCTTTACTGTATTCTAAAGAATATACTTTTGGTTTACATATGTTTATGGTTTTGTTGTATGCTGCTGTATACAACAGGAATGTTTGGCCTAATAAATATTTTCTGTTTCTACATTGCATTGGTGTTTACAGTGTACTTGTTACCCCGCTCAGCAGATTACTTTCACTGTAGAACATTGTATTGAAATGTAGATATAAGCCTATGAAAGACCAAAGAGCTTTAGATTTAGAACAACAGTGTTTACATGGTATATCCAAAAATGTACTATTATGAAAGAAGTGTTTGCCATTTGATGCAAATGCTTCCTTGTGTTTGACATGTGTTTATGGCATGTTGAATGCAGTGTTACATTTTGAATTTGAATGTGAGTTTGAGTTTGAATGTTACATTTTGAAGGAGATGTGAGGCATTTTGCATTTTGTGTGTGCAGTTTTGGGAATTGTGTGTAGAGTTTTGAAAAAACGAGACCGTTTTGAAAACGTGTGTAAGCAGTTGGAAAAAACTGTAAATCTGAAAAACTTTGATTAGATAACACAATGTGCTATTGGAACACAGGAGTGATGGTTGCTGATAATGGGCCTCTGTACGCCTATGACGATATTCCATAAAAAATCTGCTGTTTCCAGCTCCAATAGTCATTTACAACATTAACAATGTCTACACTGCATTTTGGATCAATTTAATGGACAAAAAATGTGTTTCTTTCAAAAACAAGGACATTTCTAAATAAACTTTTGAACGGTAGTGTAGTTGACTCTGGGATTCAAACAGCAACCTATCAATTACTGGCTCAGCTCTCTTAGCCGCTAGGCTACCTGCCACCCCATTCCCGTGATTACACTCCATTCTAGACATTATTATGAGCTGTCCTCCCCAAGCAGCCTCCACTGGGATGAAGTGATGGTGAATAACCCAGTTACCAGTATTTGCACAATTGGTGGCTGACTAAATACTTTTTTGCCCCACTGTATGTCTAAGCTCCTCCCTAAACTAAAAAATATGTCACTTTCTCTTTGGAAGAGCGGGGATAGAGTGCCGTGTGAAAGAGTAGATTGCGCCTCGGAATTTTGACGATAAAATTTAATAAAATTGTCACATGCTTCGTGACTTGGCAACTGGATAGATAAGACTGAGCTGTAGCAGTAGCGTATGTTGTGAGAGTGTGTGTGTGGTGTGAGCATGTGTGTGCGAGCATACAAGACCACCAAATTCATTTAAAATCCTACAATGTGATTTTCTGGATTTTTTTTCTCATTTTGTCTGTCATAGTTGAAGTGTACCTATGATGAAAATTACAGGCCTCTCTCATCTTTTTAAGTGGGAGAACTTGCACAATTGCTGGCTGACTAAATACTTTTTTGCCCCACTGTATGTAGTGTGTGTGTTTTGGGGTGTAAGTATGTGTGAGTGTAAAGTCCAGTGTGTGTGCCCAGAGTCCGTGTAAGAGAGGTAGTTCAAAAAAGGGTCAATATAGGTAGTCCAGGGTAGCTATTTGATTAGTTATTTAGAAGTCTTGTTTAGCAGCTTATGGGTAGAAGCTGTTCATGGTCCTGTTGGTTCCAGACTTGTCCACTGGTACCACTTGCGGTAGCAGAGAGAACAGTCTATGGCTTGGGTGGATGGAGTATTAGACAATGTTTTGGGCCCTCTGTAGTCCACGATCAGCTCCTTTGTCTTGCTGAAGTTGATGGAGAGGTTGTTGTCCTGGCACCACACTACCAGGTCTCGGAGCTCCTCCCTATAGGCTGCCTCATCGGCTTTGGAGATCAGTCCTAACACATCGTGGAGCCATGCGCGTAAACGCAATTGTCGGTGAACAGGATGTACAGGAGGGGACTAAGTACACACCCCTGAGGTGCCCCCTTGTCGATGGTCAGTGTGATGAATGATTACCTACCCTCACTGCCTGAAGTCCAGGATCCAGTTGCAGAGGGAGCTGTTCAGTTCCAGGGTCCTGAGCTTGGTGATGAGCTTGGAGGAGACTATGGTGTTGAATGCTAAGCTGTCAATGAACAGCATTCTTACATAAGTATTCCTTTTGTCAAGGTGGGTGAGGGCATTGTGGAGTGCAATAGAGATTGCGTCATCTGTGGATCTGTTTGGGCGGTATTGCTAATTGGAGTGGGTCCAGGGTGTCTGGGATGATGGTGTTGATATGAACCATGACCAGCCTTTCAAAGCATTTCATGGCTATAGATGTGAGTGCTACCGTGCGATAGTCATTTAGGCAGGTTACCTTGACATTATTGGGCACGGGGACTATGGTGGTCTGCTTGAAACAAGTTGGTATTACAGCCCGGTCAGGTATAGGTTGAAATTGTCAGTGAGGATACTTGCCAGCTGGTCAGCGCATCCTCTGCCATACGCTCTGCCGCTCTTTTATCGCGGTGCACGTGAGGGACGCCTCTGTTTAAAGCAGCACGCCAGAGCAGTTCTCCCACTGTTGAGAGAAATTATCATGCATGTTAATATATGTTAATTGCATGTAAAAAAAGGTTACTTCTCTACCACATCCACAACAGAAATACTCCTCGCAGGTGGAGCACTTCTGTGAGAAGTCGCTTTTTTGCCTGAATTCAACCCAAAACCAACAAGGAAGTCTGATACCGTGTTGACGGTGGTTGTATGAAACCAATCGGTATGTCAAGCAAAGTGCTTAACCATGCTTTTAATTTCTATTCAGTTCGACTCTCCATAAATTTGACATCTGAACTGTGCGTCAGAAGGCTAAAAAGGAAGCATGGAATTCCTGATTGACCATACTGCCATGGCTATATATTGGGAGAAAAAAGTAGATGTGAGAGAGCTTCCCTGGTGGTGCAGAGGATAAAAGACCTGTCAAAGGAACCTTACATTGCAGCTTCAAACCCCACATGTGCATATTGTCAACATATGAAATACAAAACATACAGTTGTGTTTGTATAATGAAATGCTGTTCAAATGTCCTATAAATGAATTTAAAATACCATTGTATCACCTAGAATACAGTTCTCAAATGTGAATTGTCAATAAATGTGGAGAAAAACTGCCAAATGAGCTACAAATTTGCATGCTGAGAATGTTGTGGTAATATTAGGTCAAACTTAGATTTAAGGTGTCCTGTCAACATTCTTACAACATTATAGGAATGTCCTGTGCAACTATAGTTAATCATTGTATGAATGGCATCACATCTGAGCATATTTTGTGTTTTGGGAACCTGTTCCTAGAGCCTAATGAAACATTCTGGGAACCTGTAACAGATTAAATGTGTCCGAGGAACATTTTTGCAACATCACGCAAACATTTTATAATCATCAGCACGACTGGGCAGTTTTTGTGTTATGAGAACATTCCGCGACCGAACAAATGTTGTTAGAACTTTCACAGAACCAATTTTGGTTTGCTGGGATGAATATCTCAAGTAGCTCCTGCACTACGCGTTAGCCATCAAAGCAGAAGTTATACACATTTTATCCAACACAACATAGGGTTCAACTGAACCCACAGCCTTTTTGTTTGCCAGTACCATGTGTCAACCAACTTAGCCATGCACATGATTTTGAATTGGGAACATATGACTCCAAAACATGTATTGATTAAGTTCAGGTTTAATTTTAAAATGTATGAATGGCTCCTCTTGATTGCACATTATTGGACAGATTGGTCATGAGATAGATTGATGGATCCATGCCTTTGTATTTTACTCAGTATACATTCACGCAGTGCAGCACATAGCCAGCATCCACCATACAACGTCAAAGTTCAGAATAAGCCCTTTTTTATATTTGATGGTGTGTCCATAAAACCAAACGTGGAGTCCCTGCTTCCGTTCCAAGCATTCAGGCCAAACATTCCCTGTCCTTTTCCCTGATCTTTGCCTTCTATTCCTGAGTCACTCCTCTCACCCTGACCATCAATCCCCCCTGAGGGGTTAAACTCAATGAACCTGAGTGACAAGAGGCCTTGTATGGGAAAGGGATCCAACCTTAAAGGAGAATTTTGCTTTTTTAACAGCCAAATCTGTATTTTTGATGTAAATATACTCAGAACAAAAATATAAACGCAACAATTTACTGAGTTACAGTTCATTTAAGGAAATCAGTCCCTAATCTATGGATTTCACATGACTGGGAATACAGATATGTTATATTTAACTAGGCAAGTCAGTTAAGAACAAATTCTTATTTTCAATGACAGCCTAGCAATGACTGCCTTGTTCAGGGGCAGAACGACAGATTGGTACCTTGTCAGCTCAGAGATTTGAACTTGCAACCTTTCGGTTTTGGTTGCAAGCCCACCAGCTCTAACCACTAGGTTACCTACTACCCTGCCACCCCAATGCATTTGTTGGTCACAGATACCCTTAAAAAAGGTAGGGGTGTGGATCAGAAAGCCAGTCATTATCTGGTTTGACCACCAGTTGCCTTATGCAGCGCAACACATCTCCTTCGCATAGAGTTGATCAGGCTGTTGATTGTGGCCTGTGGAATGTTGTCCCACTCCTCTTCAATGGCAGTGCGAAGTTTCTGGATATTCGCTGGAACTGGAACACGCTGTGGTAAACGTCAATCCAGAGCATCCCAAACAAGCTCAATGGGTGACATGTTTGGTGAGTATGCAGGACATGGAAGAACTGGAACATTTTCAGCTTCCACGAATTGTTTACAGATCCTTACGACATGTGGCTGTGCATTATCATGCTGAAACATGAGGTGATGGTGGCGGATGAATGGCACGACAATGGGCCTCAGGATCTCATCACGGTATCTCTGTGCATTCAAATTGCCATCAAACAAAATGTCATTGTTTTCGCTGTCTGTAGCTTATGCCTGCCCATACCATAATCCCACCGCAACCATGGGGCACTCTGTACACAACCGCTCACCCACACAACGCCATACAGCTCTGGTGGACATTACTACATTACTGCAGTCAGCATGCCACTCACACAATCCCTCAAAACTTGAGACATCTGTGGCATTGTGTTGGGTGACAAAACTGTGCATTTTGAAATTGACTTTTATTGTCCCCAGCATGCTGTAATGCTCATGCTGTTTTATTCAGCTTCTTGATATGCCACACCCGTCACACACTGATCTGTTTCACCTGTCTTTGTGCTTGTCTCCACCCCCCACCAGGTGTCTCCCATATCCCCTTATTATCCCCTGTGTATTTATACCTGTGTTTTCTGTTTGTCTGTTGCCAGTTTGTCTTGTCAAGTCTTTCCTGTGGTGCTACTTTTTGGTTTTCCCAGTTTGGACTTTTCTGCCTGTCCTGATCCTGCCTGTCCTGATCCTGCCTGCCTGCCTGCCTGCCTGCCTGCCTGCCTGCCTGCCTGCCTGCTGTCCTGTACCTGCCTGCCTGCCTGCCTGCCTGCTGTCCTGTACCTGCCTGCCTGCCTGCCTGTCCTGATCCTGCCTGCCTGCTGTCCTGTACCTGCCTGCCTGCCTGCTGTCCTGTACCTGCCTGATTCTGATTTGGATTACGACTCTTTGCCTGCCTTGACTTACCTTTTGCCTGCCCCTTGAACTACTATAAACTCTGAGACCCGTACTATACACCTCCTGTGTCTGCATCTGGGTCTTAGCCTGAGCCTTGATAACACCTGTCAGGTAGATGGGTAATCTTGGCAAAGGAGAAATGCTCATTAACAAGGATGTAAACAAAAGTTGCGAGAAATAAGCTTTTTGTGCGTATGGAACATTTGGGGGATCTTTTCCTGATCAATATATCCCAAACAGAACTGAACTACCAATAATTTCTGTATCTCTTTAAACTTTTGGTCTAACTATAACGGTTCCGAAAGTCACCACCAAACCCCGCTTTAACTTCATTTAAATGTCATAACCCATTATTCCATTTATGTACTCATCACCACACTTGGCATGCCCCTTGTAATATTATAATTTTTTTAACGATTGTGAAAAAGTCAGTTCTGGTGACTTTTCTACTCCAAAGTGAATGAAAATGAATTGATGATGACACTATCTAAAATATCATTTGTCCTTCCAGAAATGAACCTAACAAGATACTGGTCCATATTATCAGTACGTAGCCTTGCACAAGCCTTGGCTTGTGCCAGACAGAATGGCTCATAGGAGCAGGAGCCTATCTCCTGTTTCTGTAGAGTGAGGCAGCTTGATGTACAAGTACAGGCCCTTGACAGGAAGCTAGTCTATCGCAGGGCCTTACCCCCAATCTATCTTCTTAATGCTGAATGCCAAGCAGAGACGCATCGGTCTCATTTTACAGTCTTTGGTATGACTCTTTATTTGAGAAATTATTTGAGAAATAAGCTTTTTGTGTGTATGGAAAATGTCTGGGATCTTTTATTTCAGCTCATGAAACATCGGACCAGCACTTTACATGTTGCATTTATATTTTTGTCCAATTTAGAAAGGTCCAGACACTTTTATTGTGATTTCACATGTTTTGAGAAACTTAACCCAGCTATCCAATTCCTCATCCTAGTTGTGCACTACAGGATCTCCGACAAAACACAAACAAAGGCTCCAAAAAAACACCCAAATGCGTCCTTTTAGAAATGGAAAAGCTTTCAGTGTAGTGATGCAGTTCTTTAGATGTTGTACACATAAAAGTGTGACATTCTGAACTTTATTCGCAAAGTTATATTCCATTTTGTTGCCACTCGAGCGAACGCTCTCCATACATTCTAACAGCAGGCTACACAGACAATGGAACAGCTGGATATGGGAAACAGCAGGAGTCCCACAAAATGGAATATAACGTTGCGGATAAAGTTCAGAATGACACAATTTCATGTGTACAACATCTAAAGACCTGCATCACTACACTGAGAACGCTTCCGTTTCTAAAAGGACACATTTAGGAATTTTATTTAGCATTTTTTTTCATGTGTTTTCAGTGCCCCAATATTGCACAACGAGGATGAGGAAGTGAATTTCTGGTTGGGGTAAGTTTCTCAAAAACATGTGAAATGGCAGTGTCTGGACCCTTCCATAACATTCCATTTACTTAAAAAATATTCTCCTTTAAGTTATCATGGATGGCTGTCATTAAAATAAGGTGCATCTGTGTCCAACTAGCTGAAGGCAACTCACTCCAGTGTCCATGGTTGCTTTATTTTTGTTCTACTTTCTTTCTCTTTGTCTCTCTCTCTGACTGGGTCCCATCCATCACTTGAAAATGGGCTTTTCTGGAAGTTGCTGACGTTCAGATAAGGGACCGGTCAATCACACAAGGCAGAGGAAAGAGTCAACCTTGTGTTCTGCAAGACATGGAAATGTGAGCTACTCTGTGTTTTACAATCATTAAATTCTGGTCCTGTTTGAAGAAAATAGGTGAAAAAACGGTTTGTTCCATCGCTCTGAGATTTTAGTCTGCGTGTGTGTGTGTGTGTGTGTGTGTGTGTGTGTGTGTGTGTGTGTGTGTGTGTGTGTGTGTGTGTTGACAGACTGTATGAGGTCATCACTCATGTGGCTACACCTATGGCCTGGACTGTAGCAAGTCTCCTCCACTCACGCCACATACACCCCCACCCCAGGCACCACACACAAACACAACATAGCTTATTCACTGGCTACATGCTCTCACCTCCGGGCGCTCTTCTCTTGTGTTTTCCTCCTCACAAGTAGTAAATGGTTAGTCTGAGTTTATGCTTTTAAACACGACTTTTAACGGAGAAAACAAAATGTCCTTATGTGCACTCTGAGAATGAATACACCCTGGGAGAGTTCCCCTTGTCAATTAGACCATTAGACAGTGTTCAAGACAAAATAGTTTGTGTTTACTGCCTCACATTACCTACAGGTGTGTCAGTAAAGTGCATCTAACTCTGATGGATCAGTCTGCCTGCAGCGGTGTGAATCAAAACATGCCCATCTTTTTCCTCATGTTTTTCCTGTGTGTGAATCCCATGTCTCATATGTTTTTGTTCAGAGACTGTGTGTGTGTGTGTGTGTGTGTGTGTGTGTGTGTGTGTGTGTGTGTGTGTGTGTGTGTGTGTGTGTGTGTGTGTGTGTGTGTGTGTGTGTGTGTGTGTGTGCGCGCGCTTGTGTGCCTGCGTGCTCGGGAGGAAGTGGAGGGGTTACGGGGCTAGCAGTGTCTGGTGTGTGAGATCCCTGTGGTGGCGGCCATTTCCCTGTGTTACTAAACAAACAGGATGATAGTTCACTTATCCCGTTGAGAACTGTTATTTCAGAACTTATTTCAGCCCTTCAGATCATGGGCAAGAGATGAGTACATCAACCTAAGTCATTCAAAGACTGTATGAAATAGTGCACACTTGACCAGCAACGATCACAGGGACACTCAGCTCAAATCAGTTTAAAAAAGCTCATGTAGACCTATGCCAAGGAATCCATTAGGCATAATTCACCCAAGTGAAGGTGTTAAGTCAATTAGGAATTGCATTACACATTTTTACTCTACAAACCAATCAAATGCAGTCAAAGTCAGCCAGGTCAACAGCAGATACAAGTCAATATTTGACATCCATTCTCACTTCGAAATTTAAAGTTTGGAACCACTTTGAAATGTTTTTTTGATTGAGAAACGTGGATGAACATCTAATTCTGAGAGACTGTGAGAGCTGGTTGGTGAAAGTATGAAAAAAATGTCAAAGTATGACACAAAGTGTTCAGACCCCTTATTAACTTTTTTCACATTTTGTTATGTTACAGCCTTATTCTACAATGAATATGTGAAATTCATGTGTTTTCATGGTATTTGTTCAGCTTGTTTAGATGATCTGTGTATAAAATAATTGTTCAATAGGGTAGGCCTATTTTTGCCCGGATATCCGGGTGCACAAGCACGTAGGCACTGACATAAGTTTGGCTCGAGGCATTGGTTGTATTTGACGGCTGTTCTGTGTCGATGTGAGATACAACATGTCCATGCAATGTTTTATCTGGCTTCTTTGAGAATGTGGCTGCTGCGCTGTGTTATTCATTCTGATACAATCAATTGAAATGTCCACGTCTACACCACAGTTGGCGGTGCGGAACAGAAAAGATTGGGGAGAGAGGGATGGTTTAATTTTCGTGTATGCGGGAACAGAGCGCTCACCCAAACTGTGCCATTCTTGGCCACGTGCGCTTGACTCAGGCGAGCCTTCTCGTTAAGTGCATGCATGAGGGGGTGAGGTGATGGATTTGGCGCCAGAGAGGTCGGGGTTAGGGATCAAGGACTGCGCAGGTAGAGTCAGAAAGACGATATACTCTGATACAACCACAGGGGGAAAGAAACACAACATCCGGATAGAGGACCACATACCACCACGAGACTGTCCTCACACGATAAAGCAGCAGAACTAAAAACATCTGAAAATAGGCCTTAATAACCCATTATAGGCTATATGGCTTAATTTATTAGGATATGCTAATGTAGCCTAAAGCGCTGGGATTAGTGCACTGTCAAGCATAGGCTACTTAAAGTGGTTAGAAATCAATACGCTAAATGTCTCTAAAGACAAGTTTTGCCAAACCCCACACCGAAACGGGAGCTGCTATTGGAGGTCGCCGCTCAATAATCGAGTTTGATCAAATGCTGCTGCCAGTTTTACTCCTAGTTGGATTGGAGGTGTATGACGCGCGCGCGCACACACATACACACACAGACAAACACACTCAGGCAAACAAACAAACACACACACACACACACACACAAGACCCATGGCCCACTGTGCATGAGAACAGCTAATCATTTACACCACCATTTCGATGAATTATAATAAGCCTTATCATAGTGCCTATTAAATGGACAGATAGGCAAGATTTTCCTATAGGCTCATGCTCTAACTCTCTTTCTCAGAAGAAAAAAGAAAAGCGTGCAGTCCTCCGTGACTGCATTAGTAGACTATTGCATTTCATTTGAATTATTTACCTCTCCCTGAAAGTCCTCAACGTTCGTTATTAGCCTAGTCCACGTTTTAACGAGTTGGAAAACCACATAAGTTTGGGAGCACCGCGAGCCATTAAACGTTAATGTTGGTCAATTGGCCAGTGAGAATCTGGAGATCCAATACGAATACTTTAATGCTCTCGGTTAAATAATCACGTCCCTGAAGCTTTCGAGAGGAGAGAAAATCAATGACCCATATGGTTTCATTTTCATTTAATTGTTTTAAAGTGTATGTTTTTGTTTGTTGAATTTCTAATTTCTAAACATTTATTAGGTGTAGATTAATAACGCATTCCAAAAACTCGCTTTGATAATTTATTGGGATTTTATTTAGATATGCTACAGGCAGCCAATATGTATTCATTTTAACTTGAATGTTATTGAATACATAATACAAAGCCATTGATCATTAATGACGTATACAGATTGAATAAAACAGTGGATTTGTTTCATTAAAAATACCGAGTTTGTAGTAGCCTGAATATTTCTGGTTCTTCTGGGGGGAAAGTATTGACACACGCACACTCAGTCAATGGCTAATTAAAAAACATTAGTTTTGTAATGATGCCACTATAGGAAACATAAATACATAATGGGGTAATTATAGGAGATCGTTATAGGAGTTGAGCACGTGATATGCTTATCATGAATTGACCTATTTGATCTCCCTTTTCCCCTGAAAGCCTAATCAACTCCTTCCGGCTCTACATGGCACGGATCTATTTGGCAGTATTGGATTTTAATTACATATAGAATCAAGAGATGAGCCCACAATTCACAAGTGAATTGAATAACTTTGGAATTACGCATGGGCCTATGCCATTAATACGTTTTATATAAAATATGAGCACATTGCAGGTCTGTTTGAAATTCATTATGATATGCGGTTAACTAAAGGTTTAGTATGCTATTAATCGATTTACTTCCTCATCTTGTCCTTGTATCAAAACAAAATTGGCTATTTGTTGATGTTTTTCCCCAATTATGACCGAATTGAGTTTTATTGTGCGTAATGTTGTTGGGTTGCGTATTTGCTTGACCATTGACGTAGATTTGTCTCCAGTTCAATTGTGTTCCCGAGAACCACTGTCAATTGGAGACCTTTGATTAGGCCTACCTGAAATAAGTTGAACACAGAGACCTATACCCATTTATTTATTTATGATGGATGGATGGATGGGCGCAGCTCTCGAAACACGTTAAACACTTTCACTGCTTGCACGGAGCTGACCACGCGCCTATTTACCTTAGGTTACTTTGAGGTTTGTAAAACAGTTTTGTAATTGATGTTGTAAAAATGTACTGTACCATGAGGTGAAATGAATAGGCTACAGAATATAAACATTGCCTACTTTCACCAGACTCCGCCTGGTGTTTATGAAGTGTGCCACGAGTCCATAGAGAAGGCGCGCAGCTTTCACTGAATGAGCTTGTGGCCTCTCCGTAGTGTCTTTAGCCAATTGAGTCTCGAGGCCTAAAATTGGGTCTTAATCTCGCTCTGCCTATTTGGCACTTTGATTGATGCCCTCTTACTCCAGCCGGCAAGGCTGCCTGAGCCAAAAAGGAAGAAGAAAAAAACAGACAATCGCTTTTAGTTTAGCGTCACACACATACACTCTCTCACGCACGCACACATACAAACAAGTACACACATGCACCCACACTTATTAGATAACGACTGGAGCGAGAGCAGAATACGTTTTTAAGCTCCAAGATAAGGCGCACGGCGTGGAGCACCTCTGTACCTCGCGGGGGGCTCGAGGAGGCCATGGATCATATTGGAGCGCATCTCCAGCACACTCACGCGGAGCCCATCAGCTTTGGGATCGACCACATCCTCAACAATGTGGATCAGAGCTGGATGCCCGAGTCGGACTATGGACTCGGCTGCGTTGTCAGCACTGCCTACAACACCATGACGGGTAACTTCACCGGCAACAACTCTGGATATAACAGCAACGCATATGGGGTAACCAATCTGAGCGGCACCTATAACATGAACATGGGGATGAACGTCAGTGGGAATAACGTTAACGCGGCTGGAGTCATCCGTGTGCCCGCGCACCGGCCTCTGAACAGTGGACACTCGTCCATCCCCGGTGGTATGTCCACGATACCAGGCTCGATTAACAACTTGACGGGATTTACCTTCCCTTGGATGGAGAGCAACAGAAGATACACCAAAGACAGGTTCACAGGTAGACCACCTCTAATGCACATAACATGTGGTTGGTTGTCTGGAAATTAAATAGCAATATGAATGGCGTTGCCATGTTTATTATGAGACAATCCCCGTCATGCTATGTTCCTGATGTTGGTCCGTAGCCTAGTAATTTTTCCTGATGAACTCAGCTCTGAAATAATCGATAATAAATCATATGCTAGGCTACTGCTTAACACGCTGTGTAATTTCATGAGACAATTTTAGTTGATGAACACCAATGGCTTTTACTTATTTTACTCGGCCTTTATAGCTCATAAGAAGCACCTACAAATAACAGTGACTTAGATAACATAGCCTAAGACATGCTATCGAAATAGCCTAAATTACATTTCCCAAATTGCTACAACAACGTATAGGCTAACACGTACCTATTTCTGCTTCTTAGCGCTCCATGATTTAACATTAACATTTTCCTTCAAACTGACATATTAAAAGTTAACTTCATGCCTACACTCTTAGAAACAAC
This sequence comes from Oncorhynchus mykiss, assembly GCF_057628025.1. Classification (NCBI taxonomy): domain Eukaryota; kingdom Metazoa; phylum Chordata; class Actinopteri; order Salmoniformes; family Salmonidae; genus Oncorhynchus; species Oncorhynchus mykiss. The sequence goes on along the minus strand of NC_143044.1, from coordinate 9,413,939 downwards.
GTTTCTGGATAGAACCAAAAGGGTTCTATGCTTGGTTCATGTATGGAATCGCTTAAGGTTCTATATAGAACCGAAATTGGTTCCATTTAGAACCCTATATGAAACCCAAGGGTTCTATAAGGAACCAATTTTCAAATCAAATCAAAGTTTATTGGTCACGTACACAGATTTGCATATGTTATCGAAGGTGCAGCGAAATGCTTGTGTTTCTAGCTCCAACAGTGCAGTAATACCTAGCAATAATAATGCAAAAATAATACACACATTTTGGTTGTGAAGAAGAACCGCTGGGGTTCAAAAGGGTTCTATGTAGAACTTTTAGGGGTGCCATATATGAAGCAAGCAATATAACCCTTTTTGGTTCTATACAGAACCTTTTTTTCTAAGAGGGTGGGATGGGGTTTTAATTATTTATTTTTTTACTAACGTTTTTTCCTCCCACTTATATAATTCGGGGCTGCATGTATCATTTTAGACTGTTACCAATAGGATGTTTGGTCTAGGAGTTTGAAATTTCATAATGAATTTGCGCTTCTTTGTGTCACGTTCGGGCATTTTAACCCTTTAATTTTCCCTGCGAGCTATAGATCTCCCCTCTATGTCTGACGTTTCTTGAACTTGCTTCGCTGCTCTGTTGCTGCTCTCTTTCTGATTTTGCTGCTTGCTTTTGCCCCTATCTATCCGTCTCCCAATCCAGTGGCGCTTTCACCCCTCACTGTAACACGCCGTGTAGGTCACCCGTACCAGAACCGAACGCCCCCAAAGAAGAAAAAGCCTCGGACGTCTTTTACCCGCCTGCAGATCTGCGAGCTGGAGAAACGCTTTCACCGACAGAAGTACCTGGCTTCCGCAGAGCGAGCGGCTTTGGCTAAGGCCCTCAAGATGACTGACGCGCAAGTCAAAACATGGTTCCAGAACAGAAGAACAAAATGGAGGTGAGATTACTGATGATTATCTGTATAGGCCACATTTAACGTAGTGTACGCTCCAGCGCTGAATGTCGTAGTTTGTTTGTGTGTGTGCGCGCGTGTATGTGTGTGTTTTAGGTCTGTTGGTGCTTTTATGTATAGAATGGGCAATTTATTTACACTCCAAGAAGGCTGCAAACCCAACCAAAATAGCAAAAGGTCTACACATCTTGGTGATGTTTTACAAATATGAACTTTAATATAATAACGCATATAAAATTATGTCTTTATCTATTATATGACATTAATTAATTGTGTGCATTTGATAACAAATATTTACAAAATCCAATCGCCCCACTTCTTTGTCTACCCCAGGTCGTAAATTGTATTTTACAATTGAAGTTTTCGGTTCTAAACAGTTGCATTCAGTTAATTAATGTTGTCTTGCAACAGTCAAGGAAAAGACAAAGTCAGTCTTATAATGAGTTACATTCTGTGGCAACTAACTATATCCTATCCCACAAAAGTAGGATCATGATTATCTTAGCATATGACTACTCTTGTAAAAGTGAACGTTTTTTAAATCTTTCGAAATAATGTCATTTCAGACGAAAATATTTATTTCTAAGGACTTTATTAAAGCTATTTTCAGATTAAACATATCGTGGGTAAAAGTGGAAGGCCAATTTGGCCACGTCTTTTACGCATTAAGATTGAAGATGTTTTCCGTAGTCTACTGAAGTAGTTTTATACATCTCTGGAGATTGGATTTTAGACATTTAAAAATAACATATCAATCAACGATTAATATAATGTTATATAGTCTAGGCCTAATAATAATTATTCAGTCAATGGGAGAACATAACAGAAAAATCTAAAGGAAGATTTACGCCATCAGACGAAGACAAATTAATTGCCAAAATGTATTTATTTCCACATAGGCTATTGTTGGCTGAGAAAAATGTCGAACATTGTGGACAATTTGTATTTGGATATCAGCTTTTAGCCAACATGTTAATAATGCGTAAGCAAGCAATTTTGCCTCCATGCTAATTTTGTTAAACAATGTGCTATAATCTAGGCTAATCATGATTGAATAAACGTGTTCAAATTAATCCAGAAGACACTTTGTGTCAAAATGTGATTTAGGCCTCAAGGCCTGTACATATACGACGCAGCCTGTTTTGGATATAATTCCCCTCTGATGCCTCACAGTGTCTCTCTCGTGTCTCCGGTGTTCCAGGCGCCAGACAGCGGAGGAGAGAGAAGCAGAGCGACAGCAAGCCAACCGGATCCTCATGCAACTCCAACAGGAGGCTTTTCAGAAAACGATAAACCAACCGGCAAACCCGGACCCGCTCTGCCTGCATAACAGCTCCCTGTTTGCGCTTCAGAACCTCCAGCCCTGGACTGAAAACACCGCCAAAATCAGCAGCGTGTCCGCCTGCGAATAACAAACTCTGACCGCTTTTATTTTCCCTCTTTAAAGGTTAAAGGGATTGTAGTAATATAGTGAACAACTTTTTAAGATCATGAAGATGACTTGAAAAAATATGACTCACGAGGACCGGATTTATCTGACACTGCCTCGAAAAAAGTTTAGGTTGATAGTGTCAGTGAACGCCACGACACGAGCTCAATAGCAATGGGCTTTTGAGTTTCAGTTTATCTGCCTGTTTTTACGTGGTTTAAATTCAGAAGATTTTATTTAACATTTTCAGTAAAACATAATCCAGTCCTAATTATGGACTAAGCATATACCTTGATATAAGTCAACAATAAGTGAGCACTTATTTTAGCACTTTCTCTTACAGGAAAACGTATAGATAGATATTCATACCTGATAATTTGAGGAACAGGCCTAATTCAAGAAAAATGTATCGATTCGGTGGCATACATTCAGTAGCCTATCTGTGTCTCATAACAATGTTTATGTTGATAACAATGGTTATAAATGAGGTTTTAGCAGTTGACTAGACGCAACCCCTTTCTCTCTGTGCAGGGAAGAAGCAGTGACAATATTTGACAATTTACCATCTCATGAAGTTTCTCTCTTATAAATTAGTAATTATCTTTTACCTTTTACCACATCACTCAAGCACTTATTCATTTGGATGAAACTTTATTGCAGTCTGCTATTTACCTGGTATTTGCTTAGAAATATTTTACTAATTCTTTATCCAATATTAGTTCTTGTTTTTATCTTTCAAACAAGCAAGACGGTAGAAATATTAATATTGCCTTGAGTTTGTTGAAGTTATTTTTTTTTTGGTAGGTACCGTATCCATTGTTACTATTAGCCTATAATTTCTTAATAAAACCAGGTAAACAGCTGAATTATGCCTGTAAAAAAAGGCGTTATTTGTTCAATTTTCTTGTACTTTAGGCTATAGTCCTCTAATAATTTCAGTTCTGGTGATCCATTTATACATATGACAGGCAAGAATTATAAGGCCATATAAAATATTTTTAAATAATTAATACAGCAGTGTTGTGCTTTGTGTTTTTGTCATATTTTGTTTTAAACCAATGGTCATCATGCATTTTGGAGTGCATGGAAGGAATTACATTGCTGTGTCTGGGAAAACTGATGGCCAGAACTCGTATATCTGCCCTATTAGTCAATACCAGGCCTTTATAATGGTGTTTCCAGCAAGTGATTGATACTGGTTGCATGATAATGATGAATGTGAATCTACATTATGGAGTATGTGGCTCTGTACTTGTGTGTTAGTGTAACACTCATTGCAACTGTAAAGTGTGTGTGTGTGATGCTGATCTTATGCAGCTGTGTGTGTGTGTGTGTGTGTGTGTGTATATGTGTGTGTGTGAGAGAGAGCGAGAGTGAGTGAGTTAGTCCAGGGCCTCTCTCCCCATGGTCAAAAAGGAATGTAGGGTAGAATTTCCCCTTCTACTCAGAAATATCAGCACTGCAGCATCACTTAAGTGGCTTTTCCAAAACTCCCGAAATTCCTAAACCAAGCAAGCATGCTGGCTTTCAGTTGTTTCAAAGCCCTCAAGGGAAAAATGTGGTCAAAATGGCAGATAAGTTTCAAAGAAGTGAACAAGCACAGTGAGCGGCAGATTAGAGTGAGGGTTTAGGCAACACCTTGCATTTCTTTCCTGTCCTCAGTCTTCTCAATTAAAAAAAATCAGTATTCTTATTTGTTTTTTTGCATTAAATGAAAATTATTTAGGCTTGGTTTATGCAATCAAATACATGTCCTTTGTGCATTTCAGAACTGTCTTAACATGTTATTGCATTTCGACCAAGTGAGCATTTACTGCTTGTTTTCTCTGCCACAATTCCACCTTGTAACTACAATCAAACAATATTAGTGACACAGCCACAAATATTCCTCAATTCTTATTTTGCTATTATTCTGCACCCTTTTTGTAACATACTGTATGATGTATGGATATTTCTAAACATGTCCTCTATTTGATTTTATTGGGCTTTGCTTCTCTATAATCTATAATGTTGCAATGCATTCATCACTACACACTACCAATGAGCGTTAACGCTGAGTTACAGCTTAGTCTCCTGTTTATACTACAGTAATGTATAACTCAGCCACAGTGAGTCACTGAAGCCCATGCATTTTTCATTCACCACCAGGGAAACAAAGCAGCATATCCTGAACATCATCAATTAAGAAGTTAAAACATAAATTGCAATAAACCGATCTGTGTCATGTCCTTCATGAACATTGCTACAGTTCATTTGCAATAAATCCTATTGATTTATGAATAGGACTGTATGAGTCAAATTAGCTACAGTATAATCTCTTGTGTCTAGACCCAGATTAATCACTGTACCATGTAAAGCCATAAATCATTGTGTAGCCTATGTCTCTGAATTGAAAATGTATGAATGGAGCAACGTTCTTTTTAATTTCGAGCTGCATGTAAAATAAATAGTTTATTGCAGACGTTATCCTGCAATCATTGTTTAATCATAGTCATGAACAGAGTAGGGCAATTTGTACGTTACAAATTTGTATTAAATGATTTTGTATCATTTGTCGTATTTGTCTTCATGGCTTTGTATTTGAAAAATGTTTGGCTCTTCTAACCCAATAGTTATCTTGTTTAAAATATAACAAGAGACTAAATATTGTCCATAAAAGAATACCAAAGCTGTATCCCAATTTTTAACAAGGCTTTATTTTCTCATCTCCTCTGGACCACTGATCGGTGGATTGATAGGTTACACCATACTTCTTCCACACTTCACTGTTTTTAGTGATAAAGCATCCAAGGAAAGCAAGAGAACCCATGGGAAACCTCAATCTGTGTGTGTCACAAATAGTCATGGCAACAGAAATGTAATTTTCCCACATATGCACACATGCATACAATGTATAAGGAGAAGAACATATAGACCCATGACTTCTCCCACAGACATTCATAATTATGTTATATCACGTTCTGCATCCAGAAGACATGATGATGAAAGCACTTACACAGGGACATACCGGTGGTGCTAGGTTGTGTTGTGTACAAGGCTGCATCTTATCCCAATGCCTGATTGATGGTTGGTGCTATCCGGGATCCTTAGGACGTCCCAACTCTGACCCAATTGCAGTTAACATTTGAAATGGTTAAGGTTAGAGTTAGGTAAGGGGTAGGGTAAGAGTAGAGGTTAAGGTTAGGTTTTAGGGTATGGTCGTGCCAAGGATTCTGATTTGCACTGCATCCTGATTGACTCACACATTTTACTTTGGCTCGCCCTGGTGTCCATACGTAGTTACTGCAGAGTTCATTTTGTCGCAATATGATGACGTTCCAGACGTCATTAATGCTTGCCAAAACACCATAAAGTTGTGTAAATGCCTGTTTGACCTTTCTTATCAAGCCAGTGTATCTAGCTAACGGCAATGAACATGTCTCTACTACGCGTATGTGCTTCTACATCGATTTTTCGTGCGACCAAAGGGTTATTCATGGAGTCTGCTTTTACAGGTGCGTGTCTTAACTCGAAGAGTGTCGTTTCTCAAAGCGGCTAGCCACAATGTGCGCATGATTGCTGGCTAGAAAGGTAAACGACATCAACATCGACGTTTATTTGTCACGTGCAAAATGTACAGCTGGTGTAATTAGTACAGTGAAACGCTTGTTTGCACGCTCTTAAGCTCTTCCTCGGCAATGTAGGACAGTCTGTGTGCAGCGGCCTAAGGCACTGCATCTCGGTGCTAGAGGCGTCACTACAGACCTTCCCAATTTTGCCAGTGTAATCTCATGCGACCGACCGGCTCGATTCGGTCTTATGTAGCAACATTTTTATTACATTTTTTACATTAGATAAAAGTAGAGACTCAGAGCTAGAAAATTGTATATCATACACTACAGTTGAGATACAATTGGAAAGTAATTCTGCTTTGAAAGTTTATAAACTTTTGAGAAAATGAAAGTTGATAAACTCACGTTTGATAAAATGTCCCTTTTAATATTTTGGTACCCACTGAAGAGGTCTTTGTCTACACCCATTCAGCATCGTTCACACCCTTAAGTTTTAGCCCCACCCATCGCTTAAAACTAAAATCTGGTTTATACTACTGGTGGGTTTGTAAATGTAATCTGGAGTATTCATAAACACAGAACGTTGTCAATTTGACCATTGGTAAATTCAGAGCGTCCCCCCCCCCCCTTCCCTTTACTATGTGATATCTTTAAACAAGAAAGTGTTAGAAAGGATTACCTACACATACTGACTAGCTCATATTACAGCCAGAAGCGTGCTACATGGCAGACCAATCCGAACTTGTCTCTCGGGATGTCCAGCCCAATCATTATCTCAGCCAATCATAGCTAGCGGGAAGTTTGCTGTCATTTTCTGTGGCTAAGCCAACTAGGCTCGTAATTTAACCTTCTTTTTATTTGTATTTACAGATGGCATACAAGTTTGCTATTAAGGCACATGAAAGCTCAAATGTTCCAGAAGGCATTTCTGCCAAAAAAGCATTTTGATTAAGAAAAAAGTGTTTACGTTCAAATGTCTCTCCTGTGAAGTAGTGACGCCCGACACATGTCTAGTTTCCTGAAAAAAGTCACATTTTAAATCTTATATGCCTACTTGGGGTCTTTGAAAATGAATTATGAAGCTATATATTTTGTGAATTAACACTCCTCAGTTAGCAGGCTCAAGCAAGCTAAAACCCACACGGTAGCAAAAACTAACTAGCAGAAATTGTTAACAAGTTAGAAATGATTTAAACACACTTTGCTGTAGGCTACTATTTATTAGTTAACAAAAAATCATATAAAATGTATTCACCCCACCCAGGTATTAATCAAAACTTCCCAGAAGGCAGGTTGTCCTTGGCTCAGACAGTGTAGAAGTGTGAGCTCAATATAGCATCTCATTAGTGTGCAAGTGCTTGAGAATCAGCTGCACATGTGATGGAAGAGTGCACTGCACATGTGATGGAAGAATGCACTGTGCATGCAGAGGGTTGCAATTCCATTGAATTGGGGATAGTTTAACCAAAATATGCCATATGATCTAGAATTGCCTTGTGTATCCCATAAAAAAGGTTCACTGTTATAAGCTAACTTTTTTGGATGATTTTAAGCGAAATTACCCAAATTCCCCAGACTAAACATTCCAAGGAAAATTTCCTGATTTTACCGGAAGGTTTCTGACCCTTTGCAAGGATCTTCAACTAGTAGGCATTAACATCCTGCATATTGGTATTCATTTGATTTTTCTTGAAGGCTGGGTGATTTTTGAGAAATTAATTGTTGTAACAAGGAGGCCAACCCTTCTGGAGAGCAAGCAGGATTTTCTTCCAGACCTATTTTTAAGAGTTCACCCACATTTTAAAATCCCCCCCAAGATCTCAAAGTAGCAGTCATTGAATTGTGTGTGTTCATTTAATGTTCAAAGCCTCCTGAATACACCTGACCTGTTTTTTTGTGTTTTTAAAAAAATGTTTAATTCCACCCTGGTTCTGCACCTAAGACATGTCAGAATATGTAGAATTGCAGGAAATTAGCTTTAAAACAGTAACATTTTCCATCTAGGGGTTGTGACAGCGGGCAATGAAATTCACATGGCAAATCCTACTACAAGCTTTCTTCAGAAGTTGTCAGCCCTGGTACAATGATTCTCTATACTTGCTTGTTTTGTCACAAACTGAAATTAGGTGAACTATTTTAATTTTAAGTCAGGAAATGGTTCCTACACTCACATACATAATTTGATTAGAAAATCTACACCAAGAGATTGATACCCTTCTCAAGCCACCTGTTAAACGATAATCATGTTGATATGTAAAAATCATCTCAAAATATCAACACAAATGTATATTTTAGGTTAGGTATGAAGTGGTTAATGCCTCAGCTGTAATGTGTTTCTCTTGTGTAAAGGATGCTTGCGGACAGCAAGTGGAGCAGCTAAGGACAAGGAGCCACTGCGCAAGGCCAAAACCCCCCAGGGCCGCTTTGACATGAATGATGAGAAGATAAAGGATCCCCTTGAAAGTAGGACAAATACACTTTTTTGTGTATATAAACACAACAATTTTAATGCGTTATAGTCCATATAAGGAAAGCAGTCAATTGAAATGAATTAATTAGGCCCTAAACTATGGATTTCACATAACTAGGAATACAGGTATGCATCTGATGGTCACAGATACCTTCATAAAAAAAAAGGTAGGAGTGTGGATCATAAAACAGTCATAATCTGGTGACCATCTGGTGTGACCACGTGCGGTTATGAGGCTGGTTGGATGTACTGCCAAATTCTCTAAAATGACGGAGTCTAATGTTCGCTGGCAGCTTCATTAAATAGTACCCGCAAAACAACAGTCTCAACGTCAACAGTGACGAGGCGAGTCCACGATGCTGGCCTTCGAGGCAGTGTTGCAAAGAAAAAGCCATGTCTCAGACTGGCCAATAAAAGATTAAGATGGGCAAAAGAACAGACACTGGACAGAGGAACTCTGCCTAGAAGGCCAGCATCCCGGAGTCGCCTCTTTACTGTTGATGTTGAGACTGGTGTTTTGTGGGTACTTTTTAATGAAGCTGCCAGTTGAGGACTTGTGATGTGTCTGTTTCTCAAACTAGACACACTAATGTACTTGCCCTCTTTCTCAGTTGTGCACCGGGGCCTCCCACTCCTCTTTCTATGCTGATGCTCCAGATACTCAACTAGTCTAAAGAAGGCCAGCTTTATTGCTTCTTTAATCAGAATAACAGTTTTCATCTGTGCTAACATAATTGCAAAAGGGTTTTCTAAGGATCAATTAGCCTTTTTAATGATAAACTTGGATTAGATAAACCAACGTGCCATTGGAACACAGGTGTGATGGTTGCTGATAATGGGCCTCTGTATGCCTATGTAGATTTTCCATTAGAAATCAGCCATTTCCAGCTACAATAGTCATTTACAACATTAACAATGTCTACACTGTATTTCTGATCAATTTGGTGTTATTTTAATGGACAAGAAATGTGTTTTTCTTTCAAAAACAAGGACATTTCTAAGTGACCCCAAACTTTTCAACGGTAGTGTATGTAAATGTGATATTTCAGTTTTTACAAAATGTGGAAAACGTCAAGGGGTCTGAATACTTTCCGACTGCACTGTATATTCACGATGTCACAGATAAGGCAAAAGGTTGCAGATACCTTCTAGGATGCTCCATTACCTCTCACACTAATCATTCCCCATTGATTTACCAGAGTTCCCTGATGATGTGAACCCAGCCACTAAGGAGCAGGGGGGGCCCCGAGGCCCAGAACCCACGCGCTACGGGGACTGGGAGAGGAAGGGCCGCTGTGTCGACTTCTAGTTTCCATTCCTGGTATATTACACATGCGATGTGGACATACCTTATCTATAACTTATGCATCCATGTCTGAGGATTGTTGTGCAAGAGACCAGGATTAGTACACCATACTGAATCAGTCTGGACTATTTCCCCATGAACCATACAATCTGATTTGTAGTTTCACATGTATACACATGTAGTCTGTAGAACAGTCTCACTTACTTTTTATGGTGCAATACTCACTTTGCACACTATTGTCTTTGTTGAGATGTATGATGAGGATGAGACATGATGACCTAGTGAACAATAAAGGCTGCTGAGGGAGGATGGCTCTTAATGGCTGAAATGAAGTGAATGGAATGACAACCCCCCCCCCCCCCAAAAAAAGCTGTTTGATTCCATTTACTCCATTCTGAACAATTTTATGAGCGATTGTCATGCAAGTTTATTGCTTCCTCTACAGAGATGTCAATGTTGTGAATAAATGCAATGTAAAAAATTCTGGAGATTACTCTGGCATGTTTTTACTTTTTGATTATTGCTCATTATATTGAGTCATCGACAATGCCTCTGATCTGGTCAGTATTCCTACATTAGCCCCTGTCTCTTTTCACTCTACTCTCGTTCTCTTTCCTGCCTCTTGGTTGTTTATTGATTCTATGTGTACTGTACAATGAAGGGAAGCGCTCCTGCTCAGCGACACTCATCAGGCAACCACCTGGCATCCTGAGCGGCTCTTCTACGTCTTGTCTGACTGGCACACCCTTACCCTGTAACATGTACTGAACAAAAATATAAATGCAAAAATGTCAAAGATTTGACTGAGTTACAGTTCATTGAAGGAAATCGGTCAATTGACATTTAATTGGGCTGTGATCTATGGATTTCACTTGACTGCACAGCATTTGAGAGAAATAAGCTTTTCGTGAGTATGGAAATGTTCTGGGATCCATAATAAATTGTCAAAATTTGGGGATGAAGGGGATTTTACAAAGACAGAATGTGAGTATATGAATGTTGACTGCCCAACCACATGTGTGACACCTGTCATACGCTCTACCCAAAATTCACAAGAGCATGACACCACCTTTACCAGGCTGGCCCATTGTGAGTAGTAATGGTTCTCTGACAGAATATCTCTACATTTTGTGAAACCCTGGGTAATATTTTAAAATGGGTTTCAATTGTGGGTGAGCGGCAATAATGTACCAGTGCTTCCTGATAACGGAATTAAATGCCTTCCCCAATGGTGAGTGTTGGGTGAAGCATGTTCTGCTTTTTATTTAACTTTTGGTTGAAGGCTTTCCAACTGTTAGTACTTCAAAATTATCATTGGCATGTTTTTCCCAATTGTCTTTGTATCCCCTTAAACCTTTGTGTGAGATTCGTGGTCTCTTTCTGATAAGAAGCATCAAAGCTGCATATTCTTCTGTTGCGACTGAATTGACTTAGAGGGAGACTTTTAATAAGTGGACGTGGATGAAAGCTGACACCTCTGAGGGTATTCCTGTCCGTAGGTTTCCAATAGAGATCTGTAGAGAGGGAAGATTTGTCCTTAATAACCATCACATCAATAACATTGATTTGGTGAGATTAAGGTGTTCATTCAGAGTTTAGATAAGCATGGAATTCCAAAAGTTCTTCCTGGTTGCCTGTATAGATCACAAAAATGTTATCCAAATATTTCAGAATTAGGTGAATATTGGAGAAAAAAGGTCTGGATTCAGCACCACCTGTTTTTCACACATTCCTAGATATGTTTGAATAATTAGGAGCCATAGTGCTCCCTATCGCTGTCCCTTTGGTGTGGAGGAAAAAGTCTCTGAAGCGAAAATAGTGTGAGGTTAGTATCAGTTTAGCCAAGTCCACAATACAATTGGTACTGCCCCTATATATATATATATATATATATATATATAAAATTACCTCCCACCCCCACTTGGGATATGGATGCCTGATGAAGACCTAAGGGTCGAAATGTTATAAATCATTATCAGCTGAGAGCATGAGCAGCAGTGTGTGCCTTTTTCCATCTTTTTCAGCTCATGAAACATGAGACCAACACTTGACATGTTGCGTTTATATTTTTGTTCAGTTATAAAAGCGGTGGAGCCCTCTGTAGCCGATGGTCTGATGTGTGTGGCTGTATTGAGACATTTTTAACACAAAGATAACAAAATGGTTCTAATACCAGCACACCAATATGTCCTTATTGACCTGTATTGAGTTTAGTTGTGATATTAAATTATGAAATACTGTGAACAATGTGCACAAGACGAATGTATATACTAGTTTCTTACAGACGTGGCCCCCCACTAGAGGTTAGTGTTAGCTACAGTCTGGGAGCTGTCTGCTCATCTCACTGGTTGAGAGTAAGCAGATCGCCTGCTTTACGCCTTTGGGACGACTCCCATTGTTCTGGTGGAAATAAGACCATCTCGTCACAATATACAGCATCTCTGGTTGTATCTTTGTTACAAGAAGGGATGTAGTGAAACAAAAGTTTCTGTAAGGATGCGTCCATTGTATTTTTTTTAGTTGGCATACATTCATCCAACAGGCACACGCTAAAGAAAAATATATGTTCTGTTTGAGCCTTTACTGGAGTGAAGAGCAATGTTAAATGGCTAGGGCTGAGAGCAGGGGTTTCGTAATGTCATTTTAGAACTGGTTCAATGTAGAAATTGGATACTTGAAATAAAGTAGCCTCTGGTACTGTACATAGAGTAAGTCTGTAGTTTACATTGATAATTCTTGTGAATGTGCTGTCACGGTCTGTTTACGTTTCGTTATTTTGATTTCCGAGTCAAACCACAGAATGGAAAACGGAAAATCACATTATTTTCGTTTTTTATTTCTGAATTGTAAAATCGGAAATTTACTTGTGTCCTCATTTATTGTCGAAATTGGATATGGAATAACGAAAAACAAACATTTTATTCCATTTTCTTTTTTCGTTTGGTTCATACTCGGAAGTACACACACGCTCAGATTTTTCAGGGTGTTTAGGGTGTTTACAACCAAAGGTGGCAGCACAATGATTAGATTGTGTGAGTGTGACAGGAAGAAATAAAATACTGTTAGCTAAGATGCAGAACTTAGCATATCAATAGAACAAACTCAACAACAACTGAACAGGGTTGCCAGCGCTGGCTGGCTGGCGCTTGCTACTGGTTTATAGTCATGCTAGCTAGTAGAAGTAAATTAGTCCCTCAACCTGTTACAAGATGAAGCTGCCCGGCCAGAGCTACCTGCTGCAGAAAGGTCAGATTTCTTAATAATGACTTTCTGTAGCTAATTTAGCTAGATATTTGTTGGCTGATGGTGTTTATTGACTGAGTAAAAATGAACAGCAGTTACTTTAAATGATTACCTAGCGGGGGGGGGGGGGGGGGGGGGTGATGATCAATGATACGGAACCATTCACAAAGTTCAGTCACTCGGCCCTAGCCAGTGGAAATGAGGCTCTTAAGGTCCTGCATCACTGCCTCCTACAACACCCCCGATGAGAAAGAATAATCCTGGCCCCATAACTGTACGTCTGCACATCTCTCTAACCCTGCTGTACCCTACTGTGCTGAGACGATGTGACTCTACACATATCTCTCTAACCCTGCTGTACCCTACTGTGCTGAGACGATGTGACTCTACACATATCTCGCTCTCTCTTTCTATCAAGGATACATTAGGGGAAGTTGTTTTGATATTGGCACCAATCTCATGCTGCCAGGCGTACTGTATCCCCTCCATGCTAAACTTGTCTCACTCTTGTTCAACTGCCCTTTGATTAAATCGGTTTAATTGAGTGTTTATATTTGCTTCAAGTGTGGTTTTTAGTGAAAGTTGACAGATGGCACTTGTATGGCGGGATATGGGTGTGGGACAAGAGTGGATAGATGGATGTAGATGGGTTTGGTTGAAGAAACTCCCAATCCCCCTACCTCCTGCTGCATTTTATCTGTGATATAGAATCAAATATTTTATAATAAGGTCTGTGGTAAAATATTAATAATAATAATATTTGACAGAATTATATTTCATGATATTACTTTGTCTTTACCAGGGTTGGGGAGTAACGGATTACAAAAAGACGGTACGTAACAAGCAAAAATGCAGTAATCAGAATACAGATACTTTTGAAAAACTAGATGATTACTTTGACGATTACTTTTAAACTCAAAAAGGATGTTTGCGAAAAATCTTTGACCCTTCTCTGTTTTCTCAATGACATTCAAATCAGCATTGAAAAAAGACGCAAGTTTAAGTTTGTTCCACCTGAGCGAGTCTGACCACAAGTCAGAGATCACTATGATGACACACCAAATGTGTTTGATGGATCGCGGGAAAAGAGCAGGAATAGGCTTTTGTAGGTTACAGTCCAAGCTACAGTATGTCTACCAATGATGAGACTGCTGTCGACATGCAAAGATTATCCAACTTGAATAAACGCTTGGAGGTAAGGAGGACAGCAATGGTTTAGTGTACGGCGATACGAATATAACTTATTATTGATATCCACATACAGCAGCAGTGTGATTCACATCAATGGGCTATCATTTAGCTATTTGCGCCTTTAGCTACTTACGGATTGTGGTTGTGGATTGCTGTTCACAAATCTAAATGTGTATTTGAACCCAATAATGGTTGAATTCAAGAAGTTTAAGCTGCCTATCAATCATTGTTTTTGAAACCAGTGGACAGACAATGAATAATGTGCACTTGCAACAGCTGCACAGTGCGGATCCAAGCCTATGGAATACAAGTGGGGCTTTTTTTTCTTCGGTAGTGCTCAAAGCATGCCATTCCATGAGCACAGCATTTATTTTTCAACTCGAATCAATGAGCCCAATCAGTCCCCCATGACAACAAAATCAGAAAGAACAGAGTAGGGCTGGCTAATAAGTCCTTAGTTTTGGGGTCATGCTCAGGTAAAACAATTTGGCTTATCTATACTTCCATATTTCCAAGTCCTATTCTTGAAGATCCAGGGGTATAACATTTATTGGAATGAATGCAATTCTGATAAACTTCGGTTTTTAATGAAAATACATAATTGAATCGTATTATTTCATGTAGTAGAAAGCGATGGGTTAGAAGAAGCCTACATAACCAACCCATAAAGTTAAATACAACATCCATATATGGCCAGCTATGTAAACTTTAACATTGATTTATCCTGCAATAGATGCCGTTCAATTAGTAACATTCATTTTTGTCTTCTTCTAATGCCTCTTAAAGGGAAAGTAATCTAAGTGTAACAGAATGTAATCAGATTACGTGACTGAGTTTGGGTAATCCAAAATTTACATTACTGATTACAATTTTGTGACAGGCAACTAGTAACTGTAACGGATTACACTTGGAAAGTAACCTACCCAACCCTGGTCTTTACACATCTATTCATGACTAACAAAATGCAGCAATCCACTTCAGCAAGCATTTCTTTTTTTTTAAGCCTGTTTTAACATTTTACGGTAAAGCACTTTGGATGAAGTGTTAAATGTGACAGGCTGTATTATTATGCTCATGTATGTGTTGGCACTATATGTACAACAAGGTACCCAATATTATTATATCTGATATGGGTTGAAGTTAGCATTATTAATCCTGTGTCAAGTCTCATATGGCTGAATTGTAGTGTATTTACAGAATTAGCTCCTGTGTTGTAAACAATTTCATCCACTAGATGGCAGCAATGTGCTTGCACCTTCAAAGAGGTCTGTGGAAGTTTTTCTATTCACCCTTCAAGCACTGAGCAAATGTCAAAAGTAATTCAATTCCCTGAAAGTTGCTTTTATGATTACTAGATATGTCTGTTTGTGATCCAGTCACGTGACACATGTGACATGCCAAGTTCAAGTGTCATACCGAGTGGGTAATGTTGAGCCCCCTACTCCTGTCTGTCACTTACTCCATTAAATATCTTTAACATTCAGTTGGTGTGGTTTGTACCTTGTGAATATTCCCTTTTGATTGCACAAATATTCACATTTGTTCTCTCTGCTATAATATATAAATATGTTTTTCAGAATTACTGCCATACAGTATATGTCTATGTAAAATACTCAGGCCTGGCCGGTCATTTGTTAGTGGGCTATAACCTCAGGCCTTTGCCTCTTAATTATCTGACCCCTCCACTCTTTTCCAATGTGCAAGCGCCTGACTATTTAACATATGCCTGTGGCAGTAATTCTGAAAAACATCTTTATTTTAAAGCGGAGAGAACAAATGGGAATATTTGTGCAATCAAAAGGGAATATTCACAAGGTACAGACCACACTTTCAACTGTATATGTTTAAGATATGTAATTGATTCAGTGACAGACGGGATTTGGGGTCTCAACATGACCCACTTTGTATGACATTTGAACTTTGCCAAGTCAACTGCTTGGCAATGCTGTTGGTGCCAACTGCTAACTGTTAATTTGTGATTGTTTATTCCACTTGCTTTGGCAATGTTAACATATGTTTCCCATGCCAATAAAGCCCATTTGAATTGAATTGAGAGAGAGAGAGATAATCACTGTTGAGCATTCCATTTAAAATAGTGTAAAACTGTTCTAGAGTCATATTGTCTCAGCACAGTAGGTATAGCAGGGTTAGAGAGTTACGCACACTTACTGTACAGTCACGGGGTCAGGTTTATTGCTTCTCATTGGGGTGTTGTAGGAGGAGTAGTACAGGACCTTGAGAGCATCGTCCATAGGACTGAACTGTGTGAGAAAGAGGAAGATTGTGGGAGGGGGGGGGATCATTAACCAAGCAATATTAGACTGGTTCCGTATCATTGATCATCAACCCCCCCCCACCTCCCCACAGGGTCTATGTACAGATGTAGGGTCATAATATTTACAATTTTCTCAAAGCAGGAAATGTTAATTATTGTGTGGATTATAATTTATTTACATTTTTGAGAGGGTTGATGCATTTTTAGTTAGGACAAATCAGGTCTGATATTTTAAAGTGGAAATGACAAACTACAGAAGCCACCTTAATCTTGTAGCAGGTTGAGGGACTTACTTAACTAGCCTGCTAGCTAGTCAATAGTCAGCTAGTGCAAGCCGACTTTGTTCAGTTTTTCTATTGGCATGCTAATTTCATAATAAGTCATGCATTTTAGCAAGCATAAGTTTTTTTATATTCCTGTCACACTCACACAGTCTAATCCTTTCTTTGTGCTGCCAACCTAGGCTGTAAACACACCCCCCTAAGCCCCGTGAATATTCTACAAGGAGGCATGTACTTTCATGTATGAACAAAAACTACAATCAAAAATTGAATGCATTTTATTTGTTTTCTGTTGTTCCATGTCCAATTTTGACACAATAAATGAAAAAACAAGTCGATTTCCGATTTTCATTTTCAAATTCAGAAACAAAAAACGGAACATTTACCATTTTCTTCATTCTCAGTTTTGAGTCAGAAATCTCAAGTAAATGTACATGGAACCCCCTCCACCCCCCAAGCCCTGCACTGGTATTTTTTTTTATTTCTCAATTGACTGATCTTTGACTTGTACTTTGTGTAGACCCTTGCAATCATTTAAAGTTACTAGGACCTACGTAGCGAATCACAGTTAAAATATTAGGAACCATAAATGATTGTAAACTCTAGGCTATTTTGTTTCAGCCTGGCAACCATAGTTGTTTGTTTTTCACACAAAGATGGGATTTTTGAAAGACCTGGAAGGCTCTTAGGAACTTTATTTGACACATTAGATTGACAATTAAGAGCTTTCTTTACAAACAAGATTGGGAAATGTAGGCCAAACTAACCAAGAAATAGATGTCTATAACGGGGATAATTTTGGACAGTGAGCAAGCTTTATTCACCCAGGAGCGCTGCTTTGTTTTGTTCATTTGTTTGGAATCACTGGGGTTCCCTTTGGTGCCCAGTGAGATCTGTGTACCTTTTCAGCCCCCTAAAAAACACTGCCTGTCAGAAGAGTAGTCAGCATCCTAAAACATGGGAGGGTTTTCTCACAGAGCAAAGCTTCTGTATCATTGTCCTCCTCCTATTTAACTAAGTGTGCATATTAAGGTCATACAGTGTCACAGTGCACAACCCTAGTTAGTGTTGAGGTGTCAAATCACCTGCATATCTCTGAAAGTTAGGCTCTCTTAATAAGATAAATATATACAAAGAAAACTAGTGTTGTTCCCAGAAATGTCTATAAGTTTGGCAAGCATGGCTACAAGAACACTCATTGGCTCTTTAACAACAACATCGATTATTCACTGTGCATTGCTCTGCCATGTGTGATTAAAGGCAAACAAGTTGTTGCTAAGCCAGTATCCACAACTGTTCTCCCTCAAATGAAAGTAACAAAGAAGCACCGGGGACCGAAATGATTTGATCACAGTGGCAGCTTCAACAGAGTGGTAAGAAATTAACTTAGATTAAATTTATGTGTATTTGTTTGTTTTCAGACATAATACATTAGGATATTTCAAATGGTGTCGGCATAAAGGTAACAACTAAGGAAAGGGGGCAGACTGAGTGTTCTGTCAGTCTTTGTTCTGTAGTAGGCTTTGATTGACGACGCCATAGACATCCTATTAAATTACTAGAGGGTAGAGGGGCTATGTCATAAACCCTCAGTTCCATAATAGGGCAAAAATGGCAGCCATCTTGGTCAGGGAGAAATCGAAAATCAGTCTAATTGGATTGAATGGCAGTAGAGGAATAGGTGATGCATTTCCTGCTTTTACTTATGCAGGAAAGTAAAAGGCATGCAATATACTGAACAAAAATATTAATGCAACATGCGACATTTCTACAATTTTACAGTGTTACAGTTCATACTCGGAAATCAGTCAATTTAAATAAATTCATAAGGCCCTAAACTATGGATTTCACATGATTGGGAATACAGATCTGTTGGTCAGAGATACCTTAAAAAATGGTAGCGGCGTGGATCAGAAAACCAGTAAGTATTTGGTGTGACCACCATTTGCCTCATGCAGCGTGACACATTTCCTTCGTTGTTGATTGTGGCCTGTGGAATGTTGTCCCACTCCTCTTCAATGGCTGTGCGATGTTGCTGGATATTGGCAGGAACTGGAACACGCTGTCGTACACATCAATCCAAAGCATCCTAAACATGCACAATGGGTGACATGTCTGGTGAGTATGCAAGCCATGGAAGAACTGGGACATTTTCAGCTTCCAGGAATTGTTTACAGATCCTTGTGACATGGACGTGCATTATCATGCTGAAACATGAGGTAATGGCGGAAGATGAATGTCACGACAATGGGCCTCAGGATCTCGTCATGGTATTTCTGTGCATTCAAAATGCCATCAATAAAATGCAATTCATTGTCCGTAGCTTATGCCTGCATACCATAACCCACTGCCAACATGGGACACTCTGTTCACAATGTTGACATCAGCTAACCACTCGCCCACACGACGCCTTACGGTTGTGAGGCCGGTTGGAAGTACTGCCAAATTCTCTAAAACGACGTTGGAGGCAGCTTATCCTGTCTAGGACACAGGTCTAGGACACCCCCCCCCCCCCCCCCCCCCACAACATTCCGCTGAAAAGGCAGCACGGGAAATTCAAAAATATATATTTTTAAATATTTAACTTTCCCACATTAACAAGTCCAATACAGCAAATGAAAGATACACATCTTGTTAATCTACCCATCGTGTCCGATTTTTAAAATGTTTTACAGCGAAAACACAACATATATTTATGTTAGATCACCACCAAATCCTAAAAAACACACAGCCATTTTTCCCAGCCAAAGAGTCACAAAAGCAGAATTAGAGATAAAATTAATCACTAACCTTTGATAATCTTCATCAGATGACACTCATATGACATCATGTTACACAATACATTTATGTTTTGTTCGATAATATGCAAATTTATATCCACAAATCTCAGTTTACATTGGCGCCATGTTCAGAAATGCCTCCAAAATATCTGGAGTAATTACAGAGAGCCACGTCATATAACAGAAATACTCATCATAAACTTTGACGAAAGATACATGTTTTACATATAATTAAAGATACACTGGTTCTTAATGCAACAGCTGTGTCAGATTTTTTTTAAACTTAAAAAAAATCATATATATATTTAAAGCATACCATGCAATAATCTGAGACGACGCTCAGACGTAAATATATTTCTCCGCCATGTTGGAGTCAACAGAAATACAAAATTACATCATAAATATTCCCTTACCTTTGATGATCTTTCATCAGAATGCAGTGCAAGGAATCCTAGTTCCGCAAAAAATCGTTGTTTTGTTCGATAATGTCCATTACTATTGTCCAATTAGCTACTTTTGCTAGCACGTTTAGTTCACATGTCCAAAAGCTGGCGCTGGTCCAGGCGAACTCGGATGAAAACTTCAAAAAGTTATATTCCAGGTCGAATAAACTGGTCAAACTAAGTAGAGAATCAATCTTCAGGATGTTATCATACACTGCTCAAAAAAATAAAGGGAACACTTAAACAACACAATGTAACTCCAAATCAATCCCACTTCTGTGAAATCTACGACACTGATTGACAATAAATTTCACATGCTGTTGTGCAAATGGAGTAGACAACAGGTGGAAATTATAGGCAATTAGCAAGATACCCCCAATAAAGGAGTGGTTCTGCAGGTGGGGACCACAGACCACTTCTCAGTTCCTATGCTTCCTGGCTGATGTTTTGGTCACTTTTGAATGCTGGCGGTGCTTTCACTCTAGTGGTAGCATGAGACGGAGTCTACAACCCACACAAGTGGCTCAGGTAGTGCAGCTCATCCAGGATGGCAATTCAATGTGAGCTGTGGCTAGAAGGTTTGCTGTGTCTGTCAGCATAGTGTCCAGAGCATGGAGGCGCTACCAGGAGACAGGCCAGTACATCAGGAGACGTGGAGGAGGCCGTAGGAGGGCAACAACCCAGCAGCAGGACTGCTACCTCCGCCTTTGTGCAAGGAGGAGCAGGAGGAGCACTGCCAGAGCCCTGCAAAATGACCTCCAGCAGGCCACAAATGTGCATGTGTCTGCTCAAACGGTCAGAAACAGACTCGATGAGGGTGGTATGAGGGCCCGACGTCCACAGGTGGGGGTTGTGCTTACAGCCCAACACCATGCAGGACGTTTGGCATTTGCCAGAGAACACCAAGATTGGCAAATTCTCCACTGGCGCCCTGTGCTCTTCACAGATGAAAGCAGGTTCACACTGAGCACATGTGACAGTCTGGAGACGCCGTGGAGAATGTTCTGTTGCCTGCAACATCCTCCAGCATGACCGGTTTGGCGGTGGGTCAGTCATGGTGTGGGGTGGCATTTCTTTGGGGGGCCGCACAGCCCTCTATGTGCTCGCCAGAGGTAGCCTGACTGCCATTAGGTACCGAGATGAGATCCTCAGACCCCTTGTGAGACCATATGCTGGTGCATAACCAGGAACTGGCATTCTGCCAGACCAGAGATTCATTCCCCTCCCATCCGGCCCCACATCACACTAGGGGCTTCATTCCACATTTTACTGACTGTTGACATCTAGTGGAAGGCGTAGGAAGTGCGAACAGATCCATATCTTATTGGGATGTGAATAGGTGATGAGTTGAAAATCAACCAGCCCCAGAATTTCCACTTACTGTTTGGAAGTTTGCCTGCCCTATGAGTTCTGTTATACTCACAGACATAATTCAAACAGTTTTAGAAACTTCAGAGTGTTTTCTATCCAATAGTAATAATACTATGCATATTTTAGCATCTGTGACAGAGTAAGAGGCAGTAAACTATGAGCACGCAATTAATCTAAAGTGAAAATGCTGCCCCCTATCCCTAAAAGGATTTATGGTAGAAAGATAAACATTCAATTCTCTGGCAACAGCTCTGGTGAACATTTCTGCAGTCAACATTCCAATTGCACGTTCCCTCAACATGAGACATCTGTGGGATTTTGTTGTGAGACACAGCTGCACATTTTAGAGTGGCCTTTTATTGTCCCCAGCACAAGGTGCACCTGTGTAATGACAGTGCTGTTTAATCAGCTTCTTGATATGGAAACACCTGTCAGGTGGATGGATTATGTTGGCAAAGGAGAAATTCTCACTAACAGATGTAAACACATTTGTGCACAAAATGTGAGATAAATAAGCTATTTGTGTGTATGTAAAATGTCTGGGATCTTTTATTTCAGCTCATGAAACATGGGACCAACACTTTGCATGTTGCGTTTATATTTTTGTTCCGTGTATATCAGAAATGTTGTAATGGAATTATAGTCAAACTACGATATTGCCATATAATTACAAATACATTTTATACAGGTTTTATACACTTTCTGTATAAACAGCCTCTATGTAAACAGACCATACATGTTCTTGGAAAGATGTGAGTCCTATTATTTAATACAATATCAGTACTTGTTGCATTTACAAATTGTCTAAGTCCTATCATCAACTGATTTGAAACAGTGTACTGCTGTGGATTGACGGCACAATATTTGCATATTGGCAGTTCATTATAAAATGTATGGAATCATTCCTCTAAAACTGTCTGGTTAGTTAGCTAACACACAAAAAATGCAGATCAATTCTTCATATTCCTTGTTTTAAACAATATCTTATCACAGCACTGGCAAACCATGGTTGACCATGGAGCCTAACTGGCATACTTAAGCAGCGTGTGAGTTTCACATTTTGGGAAGATTATTTTCACCATAAAAATGCACTTTTTATAATAAAAGCATTACATGCATAATCACATTTGTGGTCATTTATGAGAATGGTGTTTTCCCGCTAATTGATTTTGGAACATTTGCGTTTACAGTCTACTGCCGTATGCGTAATGATGCGTTTATAATGTGAAGAAACAGACTAATAGTTTATCAACATTTTAAGATAAATGTTCTGATCTGTTGCATCAGCCTCATTGCTTAAAAAAATGGTTGATACTAGTAGTTGTATTAATTTGCAATTTATTGCATCCCACAACTGTCCCAGACGGGTTGGAATATTTATTTATCGCAAAAATAAAATAGGTAAACTTTTGTACTATGGGGGATAGTAGATTGACATAGGCTAGTGCTTTTGCTGCTCGTTAGGCCTACTCATCTTGTTGGCTGACAAAAAGTAAATGTGGACAGTTCTTTCAATATCTTCAATATGCGCCTCGGAATTGGAGAAGGACGCACGCAGTTACATCCCCGATGTGTCTGTCTTCACTTGTAGCCTGTGAGAAAAACCTAAATATGTGACGGGCATTGGCTAATAAGAATTGAGCTATCTGAGAGAGCCATGTGAGTGAGAGATGCTTCGGAGCACGCAGATGGGAGAAGGGAATTATAATTATTGTATTCAGGGCACAACGGCCACTGGCCACAAAAGGCATGGATTCTTTTAGGGGGCATTACGGCCACACAAACTGGATGCCGCCAGTAAATTGGAGGCATTATCAAGTGCTTGTCAAATTGTGAATGAGAGACTATTGGAGTGTGTACAGCCTGCACAAAAAAACTCAGCAGAGCCCATGCCTTTCATGCAAATGTTTTCAAATCATCATTAGAGTCGCATCGTGCAGCGTTAGAATGGATTAAAAATTGTTTGGAGAAAATATCCTTTCTATTTTATTCAGCTTTGTTTAATTGTATTCTTCATACTATAAAAGTATCTAAAAATAATGCCACAGAATTCTAAGAAAACCTTGTCTGTTAAATGAACTAGCATAGCCCACAGCCATTTGGCCTAGCCAGATCAGGGCCTAACATAAGGGCATCTCAGAGTATGCTATTCTGTACATTTGAAATAGAGATTTTCTTCATGTCATATTTCTTTAGAAATAAATAATGGATTTATTGTGATGGTGTGGGCTATATATATTAGATGGATTTATTAGACTGCAAATGTAGATGTTCCAAAGGTCTGCATCAGTGGCTGATAGGCTATGCTTGGAATCCAGGAGATGCTACATGTGTTTATATTCATTAACAATCAATGAAACCGGCAGTTATTTGCGTGACAATCACCAGCTGACAAAAATATTTGAATTCCTAATTCTATGGTCGCCAACCTCATGATCGGCATTCTAGAGAGCCACTCTTTAGTCATTGCCATGGGAACAGGACATACTCAAACTTGCAGGAAGGATTGCTAGAGGAAGTGCAACACCCCAGACACAATGAGCATTAGCTGTCTGTTTAAAGAAAAACTGACTGTGACGCGCTGTTGTATTTACAACAAAAATGTTGTGTTCCTAATGTGTGAGTCTAGAATGGAATCTTACTGTCATTAAATATAATGGAGATTATCGGAGCTTATCGGAGATATTCAACTTCCTGATGAATATAGATAGGGTAATTCTCAAGGAAACCACTTTGTCACCAACAGTGGTGTGTATTCATGTGTATTTAATAATTTTCCTTTAATTGGCAAGAGGCTGAATATTTCTCGCTGGAGAAAGAATCTGAGCGGATGCTCTGTCTCTCCATGTGTAGCTCATCTATCTGATGCTGTCTGATCAAAAAGAGTATGACATTGTTGCCAGCCGTAGCATAGAATGCAAAGCCAGACAGTATTTGGCCTCCCTACAATAATAGCCAATCAGCGTTGAGCTGAACTGAGTGAGCTCAACTGTGAATGTTCCTGGCACACCAAAAGAAAAGTGTCAAGTGAAACTAGTTTGGATTTAGCTTCACACCAATCACATCACATCAAAATCAAAACTTCATTGACAGAAAACTTGAATTGTTGCTTTTGTTGTGTTGTCCACCGATGCCTAGCTAGCTAGCTAAAATCGTCCCTTTCCTAAATTTGCCATGGGTGGGGATAGGGATTTGGACTTATGTTTTGACTTAATTCTCCGTACTGGCCAATGATTATAACGACGATTTTGATACAACCAGAAATTCATACATTGTGCACCTGGCCAGAGAGGATGGAAGTTCAATATATAGTTCAATACGTAGCTAGATGTAGGATAGTGAGCAAGCATTTTAGCCAAGTAAATCAAATCAAAATCAAATTGTATTGGTTATATACACATGGTTAGCAGATGTTAATTTGAGTGTAGCGAAATGCTTGTACTTCTAGTTCCGACAATGCAGTAATATCTAACAATTCCCCAACAACTACCGAATACACACAAATCTAGGGGTGAATGAGAATATGTCCATACAAGAATATGTCCATATAAGTATATGGATGAGCAATGGCCAAGCGGCATAGGCAAGGTGCAATATAGATGGTATAAAATACAGTATATACATGTGATATGAGTAATGTAAGATATGTAAACATTATTTAAAGTGGCATTTTTTAAAGTGACTAGTGATCCATTCATTGAAGTGCCCAGTGATTGGGTCTGAATACAGGCAGCGGCCTCTCTGAGTTAGTGATTGTTATTTAGCAGTCTGATGGCCTTGAGATAGAAGCCGTATTTCAATCTCTCGATCCCAGCTTTGATGTACCAGTACTGACCTCGCCTTCTGGATGATAATGGTGTGAACAGGCAGTGGCTCGGGTGGTTGTTGTCCTTGATTATCTTTATGGCCTTCCTGTGACATCGGGTGCTGTAGGTGTCATGGAGGGTAGGCAGTTTGCCCCCGGTGATGCATTGTACAGACCGCACCACCCTCTGGAGAGCCTTGTGGTTGAGGGCGGTGCAGTTGTCGTACCAGGCTGTGATACAGGCCGACAGGATGCTCTCGATTGTGCATCTGTAAAAGTTTGTCAGTGTTCTGGGTGACAAGCCAAATTTCTTCAGCCTTCTGAAGTTGAAGAGGCGCTGTTGCGCCTTCTTCACCACACTGTCTGTGTGGGTGGACCATTTCAGTTTGTATGTGATGTGTACGCCGTGGAACTTAAAACTTTCCACCTTCACTGCTGTCACTTCGATGTGGATAGGGGGGTGCTCCCTCTGCTGTTTCCTGAAGTCCACGATCATCTCCTTTGATTTGTTTTCATCCAAATGGGATAGGACAGTATGCAGTGTGATGGCAATTACATCATCTGTGGACCTGTTGGGGCGGCATGCAAACTGAAGTGGGTCTTGGGTGGCTGGTAAGGTGGAGGTGATATGATCCTTGACTAGCCTCTCAAAGCACTTCATAATGACAGAAGTGAGTGCTACGGGCAGTAGTCATTGAGTTCAGTTATCTTTGCCTTCTTGGGTAAAGGAACAATGGTATCCGTAAACACACCAGCCAGCTGGTCTGCTCATGCTCTGAGGATGCAGCTAGGGATGCCGTCTGGTAGCCTATGACAACAAAAACTAAAAGTGTGTACTCTATTACGGTCATAGAACATTTATTCAACATGAAAGAGAAGAGGATGGCATTGGTGTGAGTAGGGTGAGTCAACGTGTGTTTTCTACTTGCACGCTCACACATACACACACACACAGAAATTCGTACCATGGACAGCCACAATATATTTAGCTTACATTGATTGGACTAAATTGTTTTTGGTGTCTTTTAGTTGTCACTGTATTTGTCTAAACATACAGTAGGTGATTTGATGATGTTGAAATATTGAAGTTGAAATGGTGCTAGAATAGTGGAAGTGGCTCCTGTTTTCTTTGCGACTTGTGGTTCTAAATCAATAGTTGTTAAGTAGTCCGAAAATTTGGGAAACTTTTAACTTACTTGACCATGTTGTAGGTTGTGTAACTGTTTGTTACATACAGTCCTTCTGGAAGGTTCTCACATCTCCACAGAGATGGAGCTCTGTCAGAGTGACCATCGGTTTCTTGGTCATCTCACTGACCAAGGCCCTTTTCCCCCGGTTGCTCATTTTGGCCAGCTCTATGAAGAGTCTTGGTGGTTCCAAACTTCATCCATTTAAGAATGATGGAGGCCTCTGTATTCTTGGGGGCCTTCAATGCTTCAGACATTTTTTGGTACCCTTCCCCAGATCTGTGCCTCAACACAATCATGGCTTGATTTTTGCTCTGACATGCACTGTAAACTTTGGGACCTTATATAGACAGGTGTGTGCCTTTCCATATAATGTCCAATCAATTTAATATACCACAGGTGAACTCCAATCAAGTTGTAGAAACTTGATTGGATGATCAGGGATGATAAATGGAAACAGGTGTCACGGTTTTCTGTATGAGAAGGAGAGTCGGACCAAAATGCGGCGTGTGGATTGCGATCCATGTTTAATAAACAAACGTAAAACACGAATCGATACAAACACTACAAAACAATAAACGTAACGAAAACCGAAACAGCCCTATCTGGTGAAAACACAGAGACAGGAACACTAAGGACAATCACCCACAAAACACCCAAAGAATATGGCTGCCTAAATATGGTTCCCAATCAGAGACAACGATAAACACCTGCCTCTGATTGAGAACCACTTCAGACAGCCATAGACTTAACTAGATAACCCTACTAAGCCACAAACCCAATACCTAACAAAACCCCAGGACAAAACACACCACATACAAAAACCCATGCCACACCCTGGCCTGACCAAATAAATGAAGATACACAAAATACCTCGACCAGGGCGTGACAGAACCCCCCCCCCCCCCCCAAGGTGCGGACTCCCGGACGCACATCAAAACAATAGGGAGGGTCCGGGTGGGCGTCTGTCCAAGGTGGCGGCTCTGGCGCGGGACGTGGACCCCACTCTAGCAATGTCTTAGTCCCTCCTCCTCGCATCCCTGGATAGTCCACCCTCGCCGCCGACCATGGCCTAGTAGTCCTCACCCAGAACCCCACTGGACTGAGGGGCAGCTCGGGACTGAGGGGTAGCTCGGGACTGAGGGGTAGCTCGGGACTGAGGGGTAGCTCGGGACTGAGGGGTAGCTCGGGACTGAGGGGTAGCTCGGGACTGAGAAGAAGCTCAGCACTGAGAGGAAGCTCAGCACTGAGAGGAAGCTCAGGCAGGTAGTTGGATCCGGCAGATCCTGGCTGGCTGGTGGTTCTGGCAGATCCTAGCTGACTGGCGGATCTGGAAGAGTCTGGTTGACTGGCAGATCTGGAAGAGTCTGGTTGACTGGCAGATCTGGAAGAGTCTGGTTGACTGGCAGATCTGGAAGAGTCTGGTTGACTGGCAGATCTGGAAGAGTCTGGTTGACTGGCAGATCTGGAAGAGTCTGGTTGACTGGCAGATCTGGAAGAGTCTGGTTGACTGGCAGATCTGGAAGAGTCTGGCTGACTGGCAGATCTGGAAGAGCCTGGCTGACTGGCAGATCTGGCTGACTGGCAGATCTGGAAGAGTCTGGCTGACTGGCAGATCTGGAAGAGTCTGGCTGACTGGCAGATCTGGAAGAGTCTGGATGACTGGCAGATCTGGCTGCTCCATGCTGACTGGCTGCTCTGGCTTCTCCATGCTGACTGGCTGCTCCATGCTGACTGGCAGCTCTGGCTGCTCCATGCGGACTGGCTGCTCCATGCTGACTGGCGGCTCTGGCTGCTCCATGCTGACTGGCGGCCCTGGCTGCTCCATGCTGACTGGCGGCCCTGGCTGCTCCATGCTGACTGGCGGCCCTGGCTGCTCCATGCTGACTGGTGGCTCTGGCGGCTCCTTGCAGACTGGCAGCTTTGGCGGCATCCTGCAGACTGGCAGCTCTGGCGGCTCCTTGCAGACTGGCAGCTCTATGCAGACTGGCAGCTCCTTGCAGACTGGCAGCTCCTTGCAGACTGGCAGCTCCTTGCAGACTGGCAGCTCCTTGCAGACTGGCAGTTCTATGCAGACTGGCAGTTCTATGCAGACTGGCAGTTCTATGCAGACTGGCAGTTCTATGCAGACTGGCAGTTCTGAACAGGCGGGAGACTCCGGCAGCGCTGTAGAGGAGGAAGGCTCTGGCAGCGCTGGACAGGCTACGCGCACTGTAGGCCTGATGCGTGGTGCTGGCACTGGTGGTACTGGGCCAAGGACACGCACAGGAAGCCTGGTGCGGGGAGCTGCTACCGGAGGGTGGAGGTGGTACTGGGTAGACCGGGCTATGCACCCGCACCGGAGACACCGCCCGGTCTCTCTAGCCCCCCGGTAAGCACAGGGAGTTTGCGCAGGTCTCCTACCTGGCGTAGCCACACTCCCTGTTAGCCCCCCCCAATACATTTTTGGGGCTGACTCTCGGGCTTCCGTCCGCGCCGCCGTGCTTGCTTTGCCAACTCCATTCTCCGATAACCTTCCGCGCACTGCTCCATCAAATCCCAGGCGGGCTCCGGCACTCTCCCTGGGTCGACCGCCCACCTGTCTATCTCCTCCCAAGAAGTATAGTCCATACTGTCCTCCTCTTTGGGCTGCTCCTGTTGCCTCTTCTCCTGCTGCACCTTTGGGCGGCTACACTCCCCTGGTTTAGCCCAGGGTCCTCTCCCGTCGAGGATTTCCTCCCATGTCCAGAAATCCTTATTGCGCATCTCCTCTTTGGGCTGCTCCTGCCTGTTGACACGCTGTTTGGTCCTTTTGTGGTGGGTGATTCTGTCACGGTTTTCTGTATGAGAAGGAGAGTCGGACCAAAATGCGGCGTGTGGATTGCGATCCATGTTTAATAAACAAACGTAAAACACGAATCGATACAAACACTACAAAACAATAAACGTAACGAAAACCGAAACAGCCCTATCTGGTGAAACCACAGAGACAGGAACACTAAGGACAATCACCCACAAAACACCCAAAGAATATGGCTGCCTAAATATGGTTCCCAATCAGAGACAACGATAAACACCTGCCTCTGATTGAGAACCACTTCAGACAGCCATAGACTTAACTAGATAACCCTACTAAGCCACAAACCCAATTCCTAACAAAACCCCAGGACAAAACACACCACATACAAAAACCCATGCCACACCCTGGCCTGACCAAATAAATGAAAATAAACACAAAATACCTCGACCAGGGCGTGACAACAGGATGCACCTGAGCTCAATTTCGAGTCTCATAGCAAACGGTATGAATATTTGTTTTTTATATTTAATACATTTTCAAAGATTTTTAAAAACTTGTTTCACATTGTCAGTATGGGTATTGCGTGTAGATTCATGAGGAAAAACATTTATTTAATCCATTTTAAAATAAGGCTCTAATGTAACAAAATGTGTAAAAAGTAAAGGGGTCTGAATACTTTCCAAATGCACTGTACATACATTTAAAAGTATGTGGACACCCAATCAAATGAGTGGATTTGGCTATTTCAGCCACACCCGTTACTGGCAGGTTTATAATATCGAGCACAAAGCCATACAGTCTTCATAGACAAACATTGGCAGTAGAATGGCCTTACTGAAGAGCTCAGTGACTTTCAACGAGGCACTGTCATAGGATGCCACTTTTCCAACAAGTCAGTTCATCAAAGAATGGCAGTCCGACGGACGAATCTGGGTTTGGCGGGTGCCAGGGGAACACTACCTGCTCGAATGCATAGTGCCAACTGTAAAGTTTGGTTAAGAAGGAATAATGGTATGGGTCTGTTTTTCATGGTTCAGGCTAGGCCCCTTAGTTCCAGTGAAGGGAAATCTTAAAACCTTTAGCATACAATGACATTCTAGAAGATTCTGTGCTTCCAACTTTGTGGCAACAGTTTGGGGAAGGCCCTTTCCTGTTTCAGCATGACAATGCCCCCTTGCACAAAGCAAGGTCCATACAGAAACGTTTTGTCGCGATCGGTGGGATGAATTGGAACGCCGACTGCGAGCCAGGCCTAATCGCCCAACATCAGTGCCCAACCTCACAAATTATTTTGTGGCTGAATGGAAGCGAGTCCATGCAGCAATGTTCCAACATCTAGTGGAAAGCCTTCCCAGAAAAGTGGAGGCTGTTAAAAGGGGTGACCAACTCCATATTAATGCCCATTATTTTGGAATGAGATGTTCGACGAGAAGGTGTCCACATACTTTTGGTCTTTTAGTGTATTAGGGGAGCCTTACTATAAATAAACCACTTGTTACGCACGTTGCCCTAATATGATGGTTTACATTGTCATGTCAGCATGACTTGTCAGGCGGCTCTAGCTGGATGGATGCTAAATGTTTGTGTGTTTATATGGTTGGTCTGTCTGGTTGTAGCTACGTTACTGCAGGAACACTGCAGAAGTGGACAAAGGGCAGTGTCCTTTCTCATGGTCCAGCGGACACTGGCAAGGCAAGCCTGAGCATGCAGACTTAATGAGATCAGTGAGGCGAGTCAGGCAGCCAGGAGCAAACATATGATATCCTTTCACTCACATGGACCCAATAAGCGCCCTCATACATATCTGTGCTGCCAACCCTGACCATGCAACCAGTCTTTGTTTTACATCGCAACAACTATTTACAGACTGAAATGTACATTTTTTTTGGTTTCTGTCAATTTCAGCGGTTGCCTTGGACACATGACGCATCTCTGGGCCTTTCCTTGTAACCATGGAGCTGGGAGTTGACAGGGCCTTCCCAGCATACGTCTCTCCGATGGAGTCCAAGGGCTGCAGTGGGCGACAGAAGACCAGGATTCCAGAGTTTATCCAGAGGAGTGGGACAGGCAGAACAACCCAACATTCCAAAGACAAAGGCGAGGAGAGGAGGAAAGGGGACAGCGGTGGTTCCAGGAAGAATGCTGACATGGCATCCACCTCCGGGTATATGAGTGACAGGAGGCAGTACACTATAAGGACCCCGGTGGTCACCACCACGGAGCAGCAGCAGGCCTCCATCCTAAAGAAATCATACGTACAGGAGCACCCAGAAAACGTAAGATGGGAGTGTATGTGCTTTGTAACAAATGCATTGACTGCTACAATTGTATGACTTCTGAGAAGTATAAAGAACACGTTAAATTTAGGTGACCTGATTTTTTATTTTTTTTGCTTTGAAACTATTTCTACTTCTACTATACAAATAATAACAATGAATACTACAGTGTATGTTAGCTGTACCTACTCCTACTCT
The DNA here is from genome assembly GCF_057628025.1 of Oncorhynchus mykiss. NCBI lineage: Eukaryota > Metazoa > Chordata > Actinopteri > Salmoniformes > Salmonidae > Oncorhynchus > Oncorhynchus mykiss. The sequence goes on along the minus strand of NC_143044.1, from coordinate 9,382,404 downwards.
ATCCCTCACCATAGGAGCGACAGTGGGAAGGTAGCAGTAATGAAGCAGACCGTCATAGAGCAGACCATCAACAGTCCCCAAACAACCTCAACCCCTCTCAGGCTGACATCTCACCTTGCTCAGCTTCCAAAGAGGACCTCAACACCTCCCTGGGGATGTCAGACCTCAGGACCAGGTTGTCACATGAAGAACTCACCTTCAGGTCACCTGGGCAGCAGCCCCGGCCGACACAGCCCCTCCAGCCGACCCCTGGAGGTCCATAGCTTCTCTACTCCACTCAGACCCAAGTGGACCTCCACTCTGCTATCCTCCCTCTCGCCTTCCTACATCCCCAATTTGCGCCCCTCCAGACAGAGACGGACAGAGCTGAGAATGGTCGCAGGTGAAGTTTATCAATCACGTGAAGAGGGAGGGGAAACGTATCTAAATGTAGGCCCTTCAGTGGGCGACCCCCAGGTTCGCTCCAACCCTGCGCTCCACACCATGTCCCCCCACCAGGCCAACTCCTGGCCCTGTGCCATTTCCAGCTCCCTGCCCCACTCCCCAGACCGACACTCTTCGAGCTGGGACCCTGATAAGGAGTATCAGACCCTCCTGGACTACACCTACCCCCTGAGGCCAGGTAGGGGGGTGGGTGGATGGGATACCTCAGAGCTTGGGGGTGGGTCTCTCATTCAGACAGACCCAGGCCTCCTGGATTCGGGGATAGAACTGGACCGTCTCTGCAGCTCCATCAGCCTATCAGCTTTGGACTTTTCCCTAAGTGTCACGGCAGGGGTGGGCACTAGTAGGGCCAGGGAGATGGGGATGCTGGGTATAGGTCAGAGGTCATCTGAGCTGCGTGGGTTCTCACACTCCAAGTCCTCTGATGGTCGCCTCTCCACTAGCCCCTTCTTCTCTGCAGACCCTATTGGTCTATCAGTAGAGAGTCTGGACTATAGTGGAAGTGGTGGTGGTCTGAACCATTCACATCGTAGCGGGGGAGGTCACTACCGCCAACATGGCAGCTCCTCCTCCTCTTCCACCACGTTCATCCGCAGAACCAGTATCCTTCCCCGGCCAGGGTACCTCGGAGAGTGGGATTTGGACGAGGAGTTCTGGCCTCTCCCGGAGCAGTTGGAGGAGCTCCAGGGTTTGTCCCAGCAAGTCAGGGAGGTGACGGCCCAACTCAGCCAATCTGTCACAGCCTATTGGGACTCCATGGAGAGGGGGAACACCTCCGTCCAGTCCTGCATGACCATGGCAGAGAAACAGGAGGCAGAGGAGGAGAGAGAAGAACAGGAGCAGAATAAGGAGGAAGAAAGGGAGGAAGAGAAGGAGAAAGAGGAAGAGTCCATTTCTGAAGCACTTCAACACTTCAATAAAGGTATGTGTTGGTGGCAGCATTTTAGTAGGCTCTATTATTCTATGGTATTTTATAGTATTTGCAATAGTTTTTAATTTAGCACGTGTTTGACTTCAAATACTTTCCACCTTTGAAGCGAGCAATTGTGGGGAGTCCTTCCAGGCAGCCAGAGGCCCTGGTTTTAGGATGGAGGCTGGGGTAGTAAGCAGGGGAGTGAGAATGGCCAGTCTGAGGGAGGCGGCAGGCATGGTGGGTGGACTAACCCTGCCTGAGTTCCAGACGGGGAGCCAGGGGGAGCAGGAGCAAAGGGAGTCCCTCATGCAGCACATCCAGGTTAGGACAGAGAGCTACTGTAAGATGATCACTGTATTTTGTGGAATATAATGACAAGCATGTGCCACTTCCACCAATACAATGCAGCGTAATGCAATATGATACACCGCACAATGAAATACAATACACATTACACAATCAATGCAAGGTGTTGATAATGGAATATTGCATAATACATGTACAGTACATAGGTCTCATCTATCTTAAAGGTGCTACACACAGGATATATATATATATTTTCTTTCATTGCCAATTTGTCCATAATACATTGAGTGTACAAAACATTAGGAATGCCTCAATATTGAGTTGCATTTCCCAGAACAGCCTCAATTTGTTGGGGCATGGACTCTACAAGGTGTCGAAAGCATTCCACAGTTGGCTGGATTTCCTTTGGGTTGTGGACCATTCTTGATACACACGGGAAAAGCCCAGAAGTGTTGCAATTCTTGACACAAACCGGTGTGCCTGGCACATACTACCCTACCCCGTTCAAAGGCACTTCAATCTTTTGTCTTGCCCATTCACCCTCTGAATGGCACACATACACAATCCATGTCTCAATTGCCCCAAGGCTTAAAAATCATTTTTTAACCCGTCTTCTCCTCCTTCATCTACGCTGATTGAAGTGGATTTAACAGGTGACATCAATAAAGGATTATAGCTTTCACCTGGATTCACCTGGTCAGTCTATGTCATGGAAATAGCAGGTGTTCCTAATGTTTTGTACACTCAGTGTATCTGGCGCTAATAGTGGAATGATGGTGTTTCACAGTATTCATGTGATTGGCTGTGATATTTGCAAAAATTCTACACCGTTCGACCAATTTCACTTTATGTGAGAACTAGCGCTGGGGAGCGTAGGGAGTCATTGTACCATCTAAATCACCGTGAAACATCTTTTCAATAAGAAAAAATAGTCTTACTTTCGGGTTTTAGTTCACCAGCTTCAAACAGCTGTAAAAACAATATTTTTGGTTGCTGAAAATATATTTCTCAGCGATTTAGATGGTACAATGATTCCCTACACTATTCAGTATATTCAGTGTTTTCTCACATAAACTAAAACAAACTGAAGCACAGCCACAAAGTCAGAACAGCTTCCGCTCCGGCTGGAGAAATCAACCTGCGAATATCACAGCCAATCACAACACTGGCGGTTAAGTAATACTGCGAAACACTATCATTCCACTATTACGACCGATATATCATGGACATTTTCTGAAATTACAATGCACAAATTCAACAATAACACACATCCTATGTGTAGCACCTTTAAATACTACTAAGTGCAAATCCACGAACAAGCTGTTGTGGGGCAATTTGATATTAATTCTGCGACTTGCGACCTGTTTACCCATCAGACCTTCTGTTCTAACCTGGAGGTGCTCATCCAATGGCTGTACACGGTGGTGGAGAGGATGGAGGTACTGGAGCCGCCCACTGTGGACATCAAGAGTGTCAAGTCATCCCTGGCGGATTATAAGGTCAGTGGTGCACATACACAGATACTTTAAATTGTCATATAAATCAATTCTATATTTAATTCTTCGGGTGTACACTACTCATTTCTCAGCTTTATATCTTGGGAAAATTGATTAATCAACCCACTCTGCCCCCTTCTCTCTCTCTCTCTCTCTCTCTCTTAATATCTCTATATGCCTCTTTCTCCCCACTACCTCTGTTTTTCCCTTTGTCTTCTTCACCCCATCTCACTCTCTCCGTCCTCCTCGTTTTCTCCCTCCACAGAGGTTTCAGAGAGAAGTGAACACACACCAGCCCCTGACCACCTCTATTCTGCAAACTGGAGGGCTTCTCCTGGGTTGTTTGACCTCCACTTCTTCCGGTGACCCTTTCATCACTGACAAGTTACTCTTTGCCTGCAGCTATTTAATTTATACCTACTGTATCTCAGGTGTCACCCACCACCTGATATTTAGGACAGGTTTAGAAATGAGTCTGTCTTCACACAGGAATGATCCTGCTCTGAACTCAAGCGGATCAGCCTATCAGACTTCTTCTTAGTAAAGGGTGTGGAAGTGTTTAACCGAAAGAAGACGATGAGGCCAACACACCACCCTACACTATTTCCCTTTGTGAAATATGAAATACACTTGTGCTCCTTTACTAACGGAAGCGTAAAATGAATTGCATGACACAGCAACAACATCTGAAACTATTGAAGTGGGCGCTGCCTGTGATTTAAAGGACTCCACATTACAAATGACAAATGAGTTTACTTGTTTGTGTGAAGGCTACCTTGATCAAAGGGTATAATTAATTGTCTGCTAACAGTGGTGAGCTTGCCTATTTGTTTCAGTTCCCATATAGTTCAGTTTATACTACTCTCTCATCTCTCTTCCCCTGTCTCTCCCCCCTCTCTCTCTTCCTCTTCTTATGTCCCCCAGTTCTGAAAGAGACCCTCTGTCTTATTGAGAGGCAGTCCAAGGCGCTGGAGACCCACTCAGAGCACCACTTCTCCTCTATTATCTCGGTCATGGACAGACTGACCCAGCCCAGGGAGTCCAGTGGGAGAGAGGAGACCCAGGCAGGAGACCCGGATAGGATGGCGGTCCAGAAGACCGCTCAGTGAAGGCTCTACGGTTATGTAGAGATTGGGATATGATTACTCTATAGCACCCTCTAGTGACATGTTATCAGGTTTATTATTTATCATCAGAAGAAGTGCTCTAGTCGCACAAACTGGAATAATATAATGGTGCAGATAAAGTTCAGAATTACATAATTTCACGTGTACAACATCTAATGACCTGTATCACTAAAATAATGTATTTGGGTGTTTTTGGAGCCTTTGTTTGTGGTTTTCCACAGCCCCCATACTGCAGAGCATGCAACGAGGAAGTCTATTGCGGGTGGTTTCTCAAAACAAGGTGAAATCGCCCAAAAAGTGTCTGCACCCTTCTGTAGCATGCAATTTATATCACAAATAGACATTTGGTTAAAAAATAGTGAAACGATCCTTGCTGTGTTGAAAAGAGACCACTTGACTGTTGTCATGCTTTTGATTCATTATTTTGTTAAGTGCTTTTTAAATTTAAAGTGCCTTCAGAACGAATTCTCACCCCTTGACTTTTTCCACATTTTGTTGCTACAGCCTGATTTGAAAATGTATTAAATTGACATTTTGTGTCACTGATCTACACACGATACCTCACAATGTGAAAGTGGAATTATGTTTTCAGAAATTTTTACAGATGAATTAAAAATGAAAAGCTAGGGCCTCCCAAGCGGAGCAGCGATCTAAGGCACTGCATCAAAGTGCTTGAGGCATCACTACAGACCCGGGTTCGGTTGTGTCGCAGCCGGACGCAACCGGGAGATCCATGAAGCGGTACCCAATTGGCCCAGCGTTGTCCGGGTTAGGGGAGGGATTTGCTGGCCATGATGTCCTTGTCCCAATGCGCTCTAGTGTTTCCTTGTGATGGGCCGGGCGCATGCACACTGACTTCGGTCGCCAGTTAGTTGTACGGTGTTTCCTCTGACACATTGGTGCGGCTGGAGCAGCGATGGAAAAGACTGTAACTACCAATTTGATATCATGAAATTGGGGAGAAAAGCTGAAAAAGTATTCAACCTCTGTGTTATGACAAGCCTAAATAAGTTTAGGAGTAAAGATTTGCTTAACAAATCACATAAATTGCATGGACTCATTCTGTGTTCAATAATAGTGGATAACATTATTTTTGAATGACTACCCCATCTCTGGATCCCACACATACAATTATCTGTAAGGTCCTTCAATCAACTAGTGCATTTCAAGCCCAGATTCAATCACAAAGAGGTTTTTCAATGCCTCACAAGGGGCACCGATTGGTAGTGTACAAATATAAAAAAGTAGACGGTGAATCTCCCTTTGAGCATGGTGAGGTTATTAATTAGGCTTAATACACCCAGTCACTAAAAAGATACAGGTGTCCTTCCTAATTCAGTTACCGGAGAGGAAAGAAACTGCTCAGGGATTTCACCATGGTGATGGTAAACCAGTTACAGACTTTGGTTGTGATATGAGAAAACAGCATTGTAGTCACTCCACAATACTAACCTAAATGACAGAGTGAAAAAATGTAAGCCTGTGCAGAATAACAAATATTCCAAAACATGCACCCTGCACCCTTTCTACTGACTCTGAAAAACAAAAAGAAAGATGCCCAGGGTCCCTGCTCATCTGTGTGAACATGCCTTAGACATGCTGCAAGGAGGCATGAGGACTACAGATGTGGCCAGGGCAGTAAATTGCAATGTCCTTACTGTGAGGCGCCTAAGACAGCGCTACAGGGAGACAGGACGGACAGCTAATCATCCTCGCAGTGGCAGACCACGTGTAACAACACCTGCGCAGGATCGGTACATCCGAACATCACACTTGCGGGACAGGTACAGGATGGCAACAACAACTGCCCGAGTTACACCAGGAACGCACAATCCCTCCATCAGTGCTCAGACTGTCTGCAATAGGCTGAGAGAGGCTGGACTGAGGGCTTGTTGTAGGCCTGTTGTAAGGCAGGTCCTCACCAGACATCACCGGCAACAATGTTGCCTATGGGCACAAACCCACCGTTGCTGGACCAGACAGGAGGCAAAAAGTGCTCTTTACTGATGAGTCGCAGTTTTGTCTCACCAGGGGTGATGGTCGGATTCGCGTTTATCGTTGAAGGAACGAGCGTTACACCGAGGCCTGTACTCTCACAGCATCATCGGACTGAGCTTGTTGTCATTGCAGGCAATCTCAACGCTGTGCGTTACAGGGAAGACATCCTCCTCCCTCATGTGGTACCCTTCCTGCAGGCTCATCCTGACATGACCCTCCAGCATGATAATGCCACCAGCCATACTGCTCGTTCTGTGCGTGATTTCTTGCAAGACAGGAATGTCAGTGTTCTGCCATGGCCAGCGAAGAGCCTGGATCTCAATCCCATTGAGCACGTCTGGGAGCTGTTGTATTGGAGGGTGAGGGCTAGGGCCATTCCCCCAGGAAACGTCCGAGAACTTGCAGGTGCCTTGGTGGAAGAGAGGGGTAACATCTCACAGCAAGAACGGGCAAATCTGGTGCAGTCCATGAGGAGGAGATGAACTGCAGTACTTAATGCAGTTGGTGGCCACATCCAGGTACTGATGTTTGATTTTGACCCCGCCTTTGTTCAGGGACACATTATTCCATTTTTGTTAGTCACATGTCTGTGGAACTTGTTCAGTTTATATCTCAGTTGTTGAATCTTATGTTCATACAAATATTTACACATGTTAAGTTTGCAGAAAATAAATGCAGTTGACAGTGAGAGGACATGTCTTTTTTTGCTGAGTTGATGTGCATTCAAATTGCCATCTATAAAAAAAATGCAATTGTGTTCGTTGTCCGTAGCTTAAGCCTGCCCATACCATAACCCCACTGCCACCATGGGGCACTCTGTTCACAACGTTGACATCAGCAAACTGCTTGCCCACACGACGCCACACACGGTCTGTGGTTGTGAGGCCAGTTGGATTTTCTGCCAAATTCTCTAAAACTACATTGTAGATGGCTCATGGTAGTGAAATTAACATTCACTGCTCTGGCAACAACTCTGGTGGACATTCTGCAGTCAGCATGCCAATTACATGCTCCCTCAAAACTTGAGACATCTGTGGCATTGTGTTGTGTGACAAAACTGCACATTTTAGAGTGGCCTTGTCCCCAGCACAAGGTGCACCTGTGTAATGATCATGCTGTTTAATCAGCATAATACATATCTAATCAAGGTACAGAACATGACCAAAAGTATGTGGGGACACCTGCTCGTTGAACCTCTCATTCCAAAATCATGGGCATTAATATGGAGTTGCTCCCTCCTTTGCTGCTATAACAGTCTCCATTCTTCTGGGAAGGCTTTTCACTAGATGTTAGAACATTGCTGCAGGGAATTGCATCCATTCAACCACAAGAGCATTAGTGAGGTAGAACACTTGATGTTGGGCAATTAGGCCTGGTTCCCAATCGGTGGGCCAATTCATCTAAAAGGGTTGAGCTCAGGGCTTTGTGCAGGCAGTCAAGTTCTTTCACACCGATCTCGACAAATCATTTCTGTATGGACCTCGCTTTGAGCACTGGGGCATTGTCATGCTGAAACAGCAAAGGGCCTTCTCCAAACTGTTGCCACAAAGTTGGAAGCACAGAATCGTCTAGAATATCATTGTATGCTATAGCGTTAAGATTTCCCTTCACTGGAACTAAGGGACCTAGTCTAAATCATGAAAAAAAGCTCCAGACTATTATTTCTCCTCCACCAGACTTTACAGTTGGCACTATGCATTCGGGCAGGTAGTGTTCTCCTGGCATCCACCAAAGCCAGATTCATCCATTGGACTACCAGATGGTGAAGCGTTATTCATCACTCCAAATTAGAACGTTGTCTGCACTACACATCATTGTAGATGTGTAACGTAGGATGTTGGACCATTCAGCGGCCTTAGGGCTGCAGGTAGCCTAGCAGTTAGCACTTTGGGCCAGAACATGGAAAACCTGGATGAAAAGTGCATTAAGAAATACAGTACTTGTACCTAAAGCCTTTAATGTGCAACATGTTTTTAACCAGTGTCTTTCTTACTGTAGAAATCAATTGTGAATGTTATGAGGGTAATGTACACTTCGAATGAGAACTTTTAAACACCCTGGAAAACATTGTCCTTCCCACTATTGGAATCCTCATTCACAGATTAAACCTGGTGAAAACTACACTCCTGAGTAAACATCATACTGTATGGCCACTTGATTTATGTACAATCAGTGTAGAGCTCAAGTGTAATAACTAGAATGTGTCTGAATTTAGCAGTTCGTGTACTGTGGGGACTCCAGGGGAGAACTCGTGAGAATGGGATACATGGGAATTTTGTTCTGACCTTCTGTAGTTAGCATTCTGTGGTAAAGTCAATCTGGACATACAACAGACCACTGTGCTATAGCACAAATCTAGCGAGACACATCTATCCATATAGCTAACACACGTCAAACTAGGTAAACAGTGCTAGAGAAATGGTTGAGTTCTTTTAAAACTGTATTCAGTAGCCTTTATTATGAAAAAAGAACATAGTGTTTTATATATGCAATTTTGTACTGAGATATCCCACAGGTAATGGCCAATTTGCATACAGAGTCTAAGTTACTGGTACAATATATTTGCCATATAAATGTAGAATAAATTATTAAAAACAAGATGTTCCTACATATCCACCAAGAATCGCAAACAGATTATTCCGTATCATACAGTCTGGAAGTACAACATTTTATTTTTTTTTCAGTTTAAATGTGACATGTTGAGACAAATTTTAATGCAGAGATTAAGTCAAGACTACTCCGATAATGTAATTGAAGTCTACAGAACTAGCAAATCAGATCTTACATATATACACACACACATACACACACACAATGTATATGTACATATTTTTCAATAGACTTTTTTGCGAGACAGTGAGACACTGTTGTGCAGTTGGCTGACCGCATATTGGCGAATAAACGCCTTCGAAAGGGACAGAGATCTACACTTGCTGATACAAACAGCAAAATAACCGAAAAGAAAAGAGGGGGACAGAAGAACAAAACATAATTTGACTATAGACCAACCCTGCAGTAGGAATGCAGTGAGATAGACACGCACACATTATTCTCATTAACCTTCACACAGATGGGGGTGGGAGTTCAAATGAAATCCATTGTTTCTGATGAGGTTCGGGTAAGGGTGGGGGGGTAAAGCCACTCCAGGAGGGGGCCAGGGGAGGTCCAGTGAGCGGCTGACCATCTGACTGCTAACAGATAGCCTGGAAAGTACTACTAATCATCAACTACCAGGGCATAAAGGGAGGGTGATAACCATACATTTTTGTTGGTAGTACAGCTACAATACAAATTCAGGCAACTTAATTTTGTTTTCGCTCTCACACTCTCGCTCAGTTACTGTTAAGCTGGGTGGGTGAGGCATGGTGGAGAATGGGGCCAGGTGGAGGGGGGCGGTTGAGGTGAGGGTAGAGGTGTTGGTGGGGTTCTCACTCTCAGCAGCAGCCCCCCGAGGCAGATTTGACAGGCGTACTGTCGATCTTGACATTGGACCTCTCGTTGCCTCCGGTCGTAGCCCCAGGGCCCATCCTCTTCTTTATCTCAGCAGCCATGGTCATGAAGGCCTGCTCCACATTGGTGGCGTTCTTGGCACTCGTTTCCAAGAACGGGATGCCCAGGGAGTCTGCAAACTCCTGCAAAGAATGGAATGGAGAGACTGGGTTAGAGGAGCTGCTGCATTCGTGACAGTACTGTACACTATTACTATTTTACTACTGGGTTGCAGACAAAGATCCGATTGTGTCCAGAAACATTTGGTTTGTTTGGGGGCCTCAACAAAATATCAAAGTTGAAAGTTTGGAAACCACAGCTGTAGACTATTTTTTCAAATAGTTAAATAGAAAAATGCATTACTCCTGCACCATCTGATAACCCATTGACTTTGATGGAAGCCCTTACCTTTGCTGTTGTGTAATCCACCACTTTCTTTGTTGTCAGGTCACACTTGTTCCCTACCAACAGCTTGTTGACGTTTTCACTGGCGTAACGGTCGATTTCCTGTAGCCACTGCTTGACATTATTGAAGGACTCCTTGAAGAAGAAAGAGAATCACAACCAGCATGAAAGGGTAGGCAAGGTCCTTGTCTTATCACGCACCAGCGACTCCTGTGGCGGGCCGGGCGCAGAGCGCGCTAACCAAGGTTGCCAGGTGCACGGTGTAGCCTCCGACACATTGGTGCGGCTGGCTTCCGGGTTGGATGCGCGCTGTGTTAAGAAGCAGTGCGGCTGGTTGGGTTGTGTATCGGAGGACGCATGACTTTCAACCTTAGTCTCTCCCGAGCCGTACAGGAGTTGTAGCGATGAGACAAGATACAACAATTGGACACCATGAAATTGGGGAGAAAAAGGGGGTAAAAAAAAAAGAAGCTTTCAAATCCACAAGCAGCACCTGGCATTAAACCTAAAGCAGACGTTGCCATTGGCTGCATAGAGTCGCATTATGAGAAACCCCATGCAGCCATGTTTACAAATTCAAACCAATTCAAACGTGTGATGTAATCAAGACCTCGATTTGACTGACAGAAATCCTCATTATTTTGTTTAATGATTTTCTATTTGAGCATCATTGTTTCTCTATAACCTACACTTTCTCATTCTGAACTTCTAACGTGAGTGGGACAGATGTGGCGTCGGGACAATGATCAAGAGCAGCTGCTCACCGATTTGACAGCGCCAACGCAGCTATACCTTTGACACCGCGAAAACATCAGCGATGCGGTTTTCGGCAATCACCAGTTAATGCTTGCTCTGATTGAATCTAGGCCTTAGTCTTACAAAATATTAGTTAACCTGCACTCCGGAATTTCAATTAAAAACAACTAATAGTGGAAAATAATCTAGAAAACTCAAACACAGTGAAAAGGTAAAGGTGGACTGACCTGGTCTGTGACGTCATAGACTACGATGATACCGTGGGCTCCTCTATAGTAGCTGGATGTGATTGTGCGAAACCTCTCCTGCCCCGCCGTGTCCCACTGTCAGTGTCAACACACAGCAGAGACACTCAGTCAACGTCACAAATACGGGAAGGCCAAACACACACACCTCTACCAAATAGATGCTGCTTCATAGCACATTCAACTGTGACAAATAAGACCAAAACACACAAATGAGAGAAGGGTATTTCTAACTGGTAATTCACCATTTTGTAGTCAACCGTGATAGTCTTAATAATGTAGGAGGCCTCTGCCTTTGGATATTTGGTGAACAGTCTAGAGTTAGGTTCTAAAATGCCTACAATGGCATTTTTTGGTCTAAATGTGTCCAGATCCTGAAATACATACGTTAGTGTAACGTGGAGCTTCCCCTTTACACAGTAGAGGACAATAGAGATGTGGTCGGGGGGAAGCACTTACGATTTGAAGTTTAATAGTCTTTCCGTCTAATTCTATAGTTCGTATTTTGAAGTCCACTCCGATTGTGCTAATGTAGCTTTCTGTGTATGTGTCATCCTGGGGAGAAAGGAAAGGGGAGGAGTCGGTGTGGGAACATGCAGACGTCCTGCTCAAAGTACAAATCCTTAACCTTTCATACATTCTCAGTCTAGAGATGGGAAAAAAAGGAATCCAAAAGTAGGATCATTCGCCGCAGTAGGAGAGTAAATCAGAAAATGTTGATTTAACACAGTATTAATGCTATAATATAAATACTATTTCTGTGATCGATTTGACCTTTTCACATTACAGGGCATCCAGTTCTTACCTTGTGAATTTAGTCCAATATTACATTATTATTATTATTATTAAGAGGACTATAATTATTATTGTTAATATGACTAGGTCAGCCTTTGAACAACTAATGAGTGACGACGAGCACCTTATGAATGGCTATGAGACATGGACGGATTAACAGAACACTTACTGCAAATCGGAGGAGAAGACAAGACTTTCCGACGCCAGAGTCACCGATCAGGAGCAGCTTGAATAAATAGTCACTGTGGAGAGTAGAGATGTTTTAAAAACAGGATTCCAGGTTTCCCCACACAGAACAGTTTCTTCTCGCTTCACCGTCTCTCAAGGAGAGATTTCATTGTGGTGTTGCGTCAGACGATTCAAAAGACGCCATTGCGGTTATACTGCTTTCAATGTCTTGGGCAAGATACTGTGTTGGGTTAACTCTCAGCATAACTACTTTGGTCACACCACCATACAATCAGAGTGTATGAGTGATGTGTTATAACGCTTGCCTAACGCCTAAAAAGGTCTTTCACGCCGACCCCTTTATAGACTATCACACCCAAGTTGAAACCAGGCTAATTCAAGCCTGAGTCCAAACACAAAGAGATGCAATCCTGCATACCTTTTTGGTACAGAAAAGTTGACATTTCAATAGACATCTATTGTCTGCAATTTCAGCAGACAGTGAAACATCGGGTTTGGCAGGCAAATGAAACCTCACGCTGCTAGGACCGTGCACGATCAGCAAAACTAAATATCAGTGGGGGAGCTCAACGTTTCAGTGCTAATGTGATACACACTCAATGGCATTTTAAAAAGGATGAAGACGGCACTGTGACTGCCGACAACATAGTATGTTAACTGGAATACAGTAGAAACTCAGTAGGCCTTTGCTCAACTTCACTAAGAAGCCTTCTTTAATTGAGCTCATGTCATATCAGCCTGATGCATGTTTAATGATTTGTTACAAACAGAGCTGCTGTCGAATTTGCCAAAGCTCTCTGTAGTTCATCAGCTCAGGTTTCAGAGTGCTGCTAACCTTGATCCGGTGTGAGAGACACACCACACAACAAGCAGAAAAACACTTGCACAAAAATAGCCTACATAAAAACGCACACAGACAGTCAGACACACGCAGGTACATGCACACTGGATGAAACGAGGCCGGGGGACCTGCGCAGCAACTCACAATGAGGAGGAAGAGGTGAGGGCTGAGGTGTGAACTTAAGACTGGGTTGACATGGGGCTGTGAGCTCTGGTGATGGTCACCAATATCAACGTGTGACAGACAGCGGTAGCCTTAATGATGATGTTCTTAGATTCAAAATGGGACATCTTATCAAACTGGCATTCACAGCGTAACAGTGTAGCAAACGGGTATGAGCTTGCCAAACACTGATCTTCAAACGATCGGTAAAACACTAAAACACCATTCCTTGGCCCACTGATGCTTGCTAAAATACACCAATTCAGGCTATGCTCATTTACAGTTGAAGTCAGAAGTTAACATACAATTAAACTCAGTTTCACAAATCCTGACATTTAATCCTGTGTTAGGTCAGTTAGGATCACCACTTTATTTTTTATTTCACCTTTATTTAACCATGTAGGCCAGTTGAGAACAAGTTCTCATTTATAACTGCGACCTGGCCAAGATAAAGCAAAGCAGTGTGACAAACACAGAGTTACACATGGAATAAACAAACGTACAGTCAGTAACACAATAGAAAAAAAGTCTATATATAGTGTGTGCAAATGGTGGGAGGAGCTAAGGCAATAAATAGGCCATAGTAGCAAAGTAATGACAATTTAGCAAATTAACACTGGAGTGATAGATGATCATGATCATCGACCGATCATGATTTTTCAACGCCAATACCGATTATTGGAGGACAAAAAAGCCGATACCGATTAAATCGGCCGATTTAAATTTTAAAAAATGTATTTGTAATAATGACAATTACAACAATACTGAATGAACACTTATTTTAACCTCTAGCTTCGAGCAATCCCATATCCGGGAGCGTAATCATAGCCTCAAGCTCATTAGCATAACGCAACGTTAACTATTCATGAAAATCGCAAATGAAATTAAATAAATATATTGGCTCACAAGCTTAGCCTTTTGTTAACAACACTGTCATCTCAGATTTTCAAAATATGCTTTTCAACCATAGCTACACAAGCATTTGTGTAAGAGTATTGATAGCTAGCATAGCATTAAGCCTAGCATTCAGCAGGCAACATTTTCACAAAAACAAGAAAAGCATTCAAATAAAATGTACCTTTTACCTTTGAAGAACTTCGGATGTTTTCAATGAGGAGACTCTCAGTTAGATAGCAAATGTTCAGTTTTTCCAAAAAGATTATTTGTGTAGGAGAAATCGCTCTGTTTTGTTCATCAAAACATCAAAAAAGAAGAAAACCCGAAAATTCAGTCATTACAACGCCAAACTTTTTTCCAAATTAACTCCATAATATCGACAGAAACATGGCAAACGTTGTTTAGAATCAATCCTCAAGGTGTTTTTCACATATCTATTCGATGATAAATCATTCCTGGCAGTTTGGTTTCTCCTCTGAACCAAATGGAAAAATGCACGCAGCTGGAGATTACGCAATCATTTCGACGGAGGACACCATGCGGGCACCTGGTAAATGTAGTCTCTTATGGTCAATCTTCCAATGATATGCCTACAAATACGTCACAATGCTGCAGACACCTTGGGGAAAACGACAGAAAGTGTAGGCTCATTCCTGGCGCATTCACAGCCATATAAGGAGACATTGGAACACAGCGCATTCAAAATCTGGGGTACTTCCTGTATGAAATTTAATCTTGGTTTCGCTTGTAGCATTAGTTCTGTGGCACTCACAGACAATAAAAGTTTTGGAAACGTCAGATGTGTTTTCTTTCCAAAGCTGTCAATTATATGCATAGTCGAGCATCTTTTCGTGACAAAATATCTTATTTAAAACGGGAACGTTTTTTTTATCCAAAAATTAAAAGAGCGCCCCCTAATGCATAACTGGTTAACTTAATATAATACATCAACAAAATCAATTTAGACTCAAGTAGATAATGAAACATGTTCAATTTGGTTTAAATAATGCAAAAACAAAGTGTTGGAGAAGAACGTAAAAGTGCAATATGTGCTATGTAAGAAAGCTAATGTTTCAGTTCATTATTGATTGAATGTTTTTTATAAGATAAGTTTAATGCTAGCTAGCAACTTACCTT
Organism: Oncorhynchus mykiss; assembly: GCF_057628025.1. NCBI lineage: Eukaryota > Metazoa > Chordata > Actinopteri > Salmoniformes > Salmonidae > Oncorhynchus > Oncorhynchus mykiss. The sequence continues at coordinate 9,367,204 of NC_143044.1, read as the reverse complement.
ACTGCATTTGCGTAACAGGCAGTCTCCTTGTGGAGTGCAACGAGAGAGAGGCAGGTCGTTATTGCGTTGGACTAGTTAACTGTAAGGTTGCAAGATTAATCCCCCGAGCTGACAAGGTGAAAATCTGTCGTTCTGCCCCTGAACGAGGCAGTTAACCCACCGTTCCTAGGCCGTCATTGAAAAAAAGAATGTGTTCTTAACTGACTTGCCTCGTTAAATAAAGATTAAATAAAAAGGTGTAAAAATAAATAAATCGGCGCCCAAAAATACAGATTTCCAATTGTTATGAAAACTTGAAATAGGCTCTAATTAATTGGCCATTCCAATTAATCGGTCGACCTCTAATTGTGATACAGTAAATTATAAGTGAAATAATCTGTCTGTAAACAATTGCTGGAAAGATTACTTGTGTCATGCACAAAGTAGATGTCCTAACCAACTTGCCAAAACTATAGTTTGTTAACAAGACATTTGTGGAGTGGTTGAAAAACGAGTTTTAATTTACATACACTCTAACCTAAGTGTATGTAAACTTCCGACTTCAACTGTATATGAGCTGAAACCCCAGTAGGATGGACCCATGACGACAACAAAATGCTGAGCATTTCCAGTCCATACATCCTGTCCCACTCCCAACCGTGTGAATTAGGGAAGCATCATCAGCATAGCCTATAAAATTAGGTCAGACCAGCAAAAGACAAACATCTAGAAACTAGACAGCTATTGTCCACTCATGTTCAGTTCTAACCAAAGCGCACACACACAGTTCTCTCAACCCCCTCCCCTCCAAAATCTGTCTACCCCACTATCACAGTCAGCATTTTACGTGGGATTGGATGATACTGTGTATGCTTCAAAGACAGACACACCAAACCGCCCACCATTATTCGACTTCCACATCAGCTGCTCAGCTCCGGCAGACAAAAGATGGGCTAGAGAGCAAGGCAAAAGATAATGAAAGCAAGTGCTCTGCAAAAATACACACTAGGGCTGGGATTTGCCTGGGATCTGATGAGACGATATTATCACGATACTTAAGTGCCAATATGGTATCTATTGTGATTCTCACGATTATATGTATTGCGATTTGATAATCCAAACATATTGCTCACTATACACTAAGTGTACAACCATTACAAACACCTTCCTCATATTGAGTTTGCATCCCAAATAATATTGCGATATTTAACTGTTGATTTCCCCCCCCCCCCATCACTAAAACACACTGCATCAGACATAGCCTGTTTTCTGCAGGCTACTAACTGGGAACTCAGAAAGACAGTTTTTCTGGTTGACCAGGTGCATTTGAGTCCATGGAAGCAGTGTGGGGATGGATAAGTAGCCTACCTCTTGCGAGGACTTCAGTGCAACAAAAGATGCTGAGGGAGGTGTTAAAGGCTGGGGACAATACCCTATGAAAGTCCAGCCTACTTCCTGGTACATTATACAGAGCCATGAGTGCATAGAACTCCCATCTCATTTAACGCAAGTGAACAGCAAACCTGGTTCCAAAAAAAAAATAAAGCAACACCTCACGACACAACGCCTCTACCCCATGTGGCCTACTTGTTGTGTGTTTGTACTGACATGTATGTGATAGATGCAAACACATGTTAATTAAATAAAATGTAAATTGTAAAGTCTTGTCTTTTTCGTTGTGTCAGACTAGCTGTTGCCATTGGAGTCGGCTAACGGGGATCCTAATAAATCTAGTCCCGTACTGTTTTTGAATGGGCTTCAAAATGATATCATCATGTCATGAAAACATGGTCATTTAATATGTGCCAATTTCCTGTACGTGGACAGTATGTGTTACTACATTACACAACCTCACATTGACTACATCGAATTGAGGGTAATTACACATCCTTTCTACCTCAGATTAGTGATGTTAGTATACAAGCTTATAGTAAAAACAATGACACAAAAATCAACTTAAAATAAATCAATAACATTGGTTTTGTACAGTTGATTCTGTCATACGCGCTGGCCATCTCAGGACGTTTCAAACTCAAATGGCAGGGAAAATTCAAGACGCTCTCCGTATAAAAGTAGCTGATCTCACACCAATACATGGATCTGCGAGTCAAACTATCACTCAAATAGAAACCAACCCTAGTCACTGTTGATATACTACAGCGGGTGGTGATTTGTTTAAGTTGAATAACAAAGCAACTGATTTGTTTCCTTCCCTGTTGTTTCGGCAGCCTCGCAAAACTTCCATCCGACATTCTGGATGGTCTTCAGCAAATTCTCTTCTAACCAGTGATATAAAAAGTATTCTCAGATTCTGTGAAGTGTGTTAGTTTAAATAGTGCATACACCCCAAACGTTTGCCCTCGCTCTATTGACTTCAAATGTAAAAATATACAGTGCCTTGCGAAAGTATTCGGCCCCCTTGAACTTTGCGACCTTTTGCCACATTTCAGGCTTCAAACATAAAGATATAAAACTGTATTTTTTTTGTGAAGAATCAACAACAAGTGGGACACAATCATGAAGTGGAACGACATTTATTGGATATTTCAAACTTTTTTAACAAATCAAAAACTGAAAAATTGGGCGTGCAAAATTATTCAGCCCCTTTACTTTCAGTGCAGCAAACTCTCTCCAGAAGTTCAGTGAGGATCTCTGAATGATCCAATGTTGACCTAAATGACTAATGATGATAAATACAATCCACCTGTGTGTAATCAAGTCTCCGTATAAATGCACCTGCACTGTGATAGTCTCAGAGGTCCGTTAAAAGCGCAGAGAGCATCATGAAGAACAAGGAACACACCAGGCAGGTCCGAGATACTGTTGTGAAAAAGTTTAAAGCCGGATTTGGATACAAAAAGATTTCCCAAGCTTTAAACATCCCAAGGAGCACTGTGCAAGCGATAATATTGAAATGGAAGGAGTATCAGACCACTGCAAATCTACCAAGACCTGGCCGTCCCTCTAAACTTTCAGCTCATACAAGGAGAAGACTGATCAGAGATGCAGCCAAGAGGCCCATGATCACTCTGGATGAACTGCAGAGATCTACAGCTGAGGTGGGAGACTCTGTCCATAGGACAACAATCAGTTGTATATTGCACAAATCTGGCCTTTATGGAAGAGTGGCAAGAAGAAAGCCATTTCTTAAAGATATCCATAAAAAGTGTTGTTTAAAGTTTGCCACAAGCCACCTGGGAGACACACCAAACATGTGGAAGAAGGTGCTCTGGTCAGATGAAACCAAAATGGAACTTTTTGGCAACAATGCAAAACGTTATGTTTGGCGTAAAAGCAACACAGCTGAACACACCATCCCCACTGTCAAACATGGTGGTGGCAGCATCATGGTTTGGGCCTGCTTTTCTTCAGCAGGGACAGGGAAGATGGTTAAAATTGATGGGAAGATGGATGGAGCCAAATACAGGACCATTCTGGAAGAAAACCTGATGGAGTCTGCAAAAGACCTGAGACTGGACGGAGATTTGTCTTCCAACAAGACAATGATCCAAAACATAAAGCAAAATCTACAATGGAATGGTTCAAAAATAAACATATCCAGGTGTTAGAATGGCCAAGTCAAAGTCCAGACCTGAATCCAATCGAGAATCTGTGGAAAGAACTGAAAACTGCTGTTCACAAATGCTCTCCATCCAACCTCACTGAGCTCGAGCTGTTTTGCAAGGAGGAATGGGAAAAATTTCAGTCTCTCGATGTGCAAAACTGATAGAGACATACCCCAAGCGACTTACAGCTGTAATCGCAGCAAAAGGTGGCGCTACAAAGTATTAACTTAAGGGGGCTGAATAATTTTGCACGCCCAATTTTTCAGTTTTTGATTTGTTAAAAAAGTTTGAAATATCCAATAAATGTCGTTCCACTTCATGATTGTGTCCCACTTGTTGTTGATTCTTCACAAAAAAATACAGTTTTATATCTTTATGTTTGAAGCCTGAAATGTGGCAAAAGGTCGCAAAGTTCAAGGGGGCCGAATACTTTCGCAAGGCACTGTATATAACATTAGTCAACGGGAAGTATCGACAGCATTATTTTCAACTTGTGTTTTAGGAAAATAAATTCACTTTTCAAATTCATTTCCAATTGTATTCTACTTAATTAAATGTTAGGTAAAAACTGCTGAATGAGTCCAAAAATTGTATGATTTATTTATTTTTATGATCTACTAGAAAAATAAATTGTTTTTTTTTTTGCTTCAAGGGTGATAAGGGGCATACAACTAATTGTCATTCACAGAAAATACATAAGTGCAACACATTCAGCAGAAAATAGCTTCATTTTCATCAGATGTGCAAAGCTATTTGGCTAGCAGCCACACAAGTAAATGAGCGTACAATGAAAAAGCAAGGTCTTTTTGGCAAAAACGATGCATAGCCATCATATTTCTAATGTTTATCAAAGAAAGAATGCTGCCAGCTACATTTCCTAAATGTTTTGCTTGAAGTTAATCTTGAATTTTGATTGAATTAAAGTAGGCTACACCGAGAAAAGTACCAGAGAAAGTAGCTACACATCAGTCAAGAGCGCCGTCTGCTGATAGAAAGCCCATTTCGCAACCCGTTATCTCAATACCAAATCATTTATGGGTAACAAATAAGTACTTTCCCGTGATTGTTTTCAATAAAAATGGTCAAAAACAAACAAAAAAAGCTTCTTAGCAAAGGTCAATTTCTCAAGCAAGAATTTAGCTAGGACTGTTTAGGAAAGGTCTGAGTGGGGGGGAGAATACATGTGTAGTTATTGGCAAAGAGTTTTGGAACTCTCTCTCTCATTGGTTTATTAACTAATATACTGCATGGTGATGTCACCATGGGAGGCCAAAAGTTCATCCCACCAAACAGGTTGAAATTTCAGGCACTCTTTTCAAACAGCTCTTACACTAAAAGGTAATCAATTTCACAGTATTACTCCAACTGCATAGTGTAGATATGTATAACACAGGAAAATACCATTTTGAACTGCACTGGGCCTTTAAAAGTTCAATAACAACTTATGAATAATGTACCCCTTGAGGTCTCAAAGAAATAACTGATCAAAAGAGAACCACCTCGCTCTCCCAGAAGCAAGGGCTGGATATATCAATTAAATTCTGTATTTCCACACGGTTTAAACTAAGAATTAGATTTCACCTTGTTCCTATAAGCCACATTTGGACTGTACAAGAACAATGTTCTTAGCAGATTTTGCATATCGTTTATGAGTTGGCCCCACACATTTATGAACGGCTTTGCCTGATGTCCTTCGCAGTGGGCTGGCTCATGAATTGATGTGATGTATTTAGGTGAGCAGACACCTGGGGCAGTTGATTTGCGAGTTGCCCTTCGTGCCTGCCCCCGCCCCCTGTAATTCTGTTTATTTGTGTGACAAATTTGTATACAGGTACACCAGAGGGGCCAATGATTGGCAGATGAGTGGCAACCCTGATTAGAAGCACCTGCTTCTCATCTGTTGTTCTTTAGAAATACTTTTTTGATTGAAAGAGAATTGTACCTACAGACTGAAGGCTGTAAAGCCGAAACATCTGTACGCTATCCTCGATGCAGTAAAAAATGTATAAACATTGAATAATGAAGTAAGCTTTATGCAACATCTGAGTGCGAACCCATTAAACCTGTCTCAAATAAAATGTTATCCTGTCTCTAAATGGGGGTAACAGCCTAGTGTGCCTGTCAAAAAAGGAAATGGCTACCCTTGCAATGCAAAGGCATATTCACTATCTTGTGTAATCAGAATAGATTCTGAAGAACATTTCAAATCAGATGTTCACTGCCATGCCATGCCATGCAGTGGGACTGTTGAATAGATTAGATTTTAATTTTTTAACTGAGCTAAAATACATACTAAATATGTATCATAAAACACCAACCTATATGTCTAAACCACAGGATTCCGGTAATTGCCAACATGTTTAGAGGGATGGTAGACAAACCCGTGGCTTGCCCAACAACCCAATGAGTGTGTTGAAAGAGGCATGTCATATTGCATGTGACCTACACATGACTGACTCAGGATGTAGAGAGTGGGTGGGTGCCACTGACTCCTATGATATTGCTTAGTTGCTTTCCACTTGAGGGCCAAATTCACAGAATAACATGGATGTAACGTTAGAGAATCAATCACAATGCTTAACCCACTAATGTGGTTTATTGTCAATGTAGTTTACTAGCATCAACCAGTGTACTAGCTAGCTACATTGCCTAACTAGCAAGGAGTTACGTTACCACTGTGTAGTATAGCCAGAGATGAAATCGTTATAGATAAAACTAGCTAGCTAGCATTAATTATTGACCACCACCAATTATACCACCATTATTGACCAAGTGCACAAAAGGCTGCAGTAATATAACGTTACATATTGGGATATTGACTTGACTGGCTAATGTTAACTAGTTAGATAACGTTAAGTTAGCGATAATCACAACATATCTAATGACATGTACAGTAACGTTAGCTAGTTGACGTGTGCTTTGCCAGGCTACTAGAATAAAAAGGTAACTAGCTAAGTAACTTACATTAGTTAGTACTACGTTACCAACTAAACTTAACTACTCTGCCCTAGCAGTTAACTAATTAATTTTTAATAACTATGCCGGTGCTAGTTAGCAACTTAGTTAACTAGCTGACTGTAAACACATTTATTGACTAACTTGTGTGAAACGTTAATATGACCTCAACAAACAACAGTGACTAATGGTTGCTAGCTAACTAACTAGTTTGCACTTTTTAGATGGACAGAACCCAAACAGGTCAGATATTGTTAGCTGTGTAGCTAGCAGAATAGCTAGGTTAGCTAACGTTCAGTTAGCTACTGTACTTACTATTCGGGATTCATCTTGGACTCGTCACAGTAAATCCCCTTTTCTTATAAAACGGCACTCCCTTTCGCTCTGAAAAAATGTAAATAAATAGTTAGCTAGCTAATTCCTTTGGAGGAAAAATAAAAGTAACTAACTAGCTGGCAAGGTATTCATCCAAACCCAGGCTTGTTGTCTTGAAACCAAAATGGCTGCTAGTATCAACCAGGAAATACCAACTCAAACACTGAACAGAGAAGCCCTAGAAAGCAAGATCAGCGATTCTCAGAAATCGTAGTTTGTTCCTAAAGGCTCGTCTTATATTGAGTATGTTCTGCCGTGCCGAATATGACTACACTACCCTAATGACAATGTAGCTAGGAAACTAGGCTGGTCGATGTTTCGTTTGCCCCTTGCGCTTGCTGTCAAAGCCTACGTCATTACTAGTGAAACGTGGCAACATTTTGGCGTGAATCACTCTGGTCTGGGGAAATCAATTACATATTGAGTCATAGTTAGTGTGAGTGACATCATGTCAGCCTAGGATGGTCACCTGTCAGACCTGTCAGCACCTGCACAGGTATGAGTCAGTCAGCCCATAAACTGTGCATGTTAAAGGCGTTCAAAATTTCACAAGTAGGCTAAAGATAGAAACTTCCTTTCCACAGATTGGGGGAAATAAGTATAATACATACCATTATAACATTATTTTCATACCTGTGTGTAGGCCTACTTTAAAGTATTATTTCAGACAGCACTATTAGACCATTATAGTAAACATATTTTTTTTATTATCAATTACTATCAATACAATTCAAGACATCACTGTTAACAATGACACACCCTTTATTTTACTGTACATCTGTCACATTTTTCTGTGCCCTCCATTTCTGTGGAATTTGGAAGCTGAGTACTTGTTTCCACATAGTCCTTCCCCTGGATCCAGAATGTGTAGGGAAACTCCACTGAAGAGGCAGCCCCTACTTCACCCTAGAGGATATAGGTTTCAATCTAGTGTTAGGGAGTCGAGAAGACAGAAAGACCCAATCTGTTTTTTTGTGCAACTTCATTTATTTATATAACAATGACTACTCTGTATCTCTATAATATAGTACTAAGAGTAGAAAAGATACCTTCACGTTCAGGGCGATGAGTCCAATCTCAAAGCACTTGTCCGGGGCAGTCCTCCTGATGATGTCATCCAGGACAGTGTAACAGGCCATGTTGGGTGATGACCCCTGGGGGAGAGACAGAAAGTCAGTTGAGGTAAGGGTGGCCAAAAGTTCCAGGCAGGCTAATGCTGTGTGAATAATAGCTGGCTAGTTAGATTTCATGGGACAGTGTGGCTGCTCAAACATCTCAACCACAGGGCACATCAAACTGACTCACCTGACTCAGTATAAGGTTGACAAAGTAAAATGATTTATGACTTGATAATCTCATAACACTACCTGTTTCATCAGTTGAACAGCGTGGAAGCTTGGGCAATGACACATTATTTTATCACCATCACCTGTGGCTGATAAGAGAAGTCTTTAGAAAATATAATAAAACATATATTTGAGCATTCAAAGAAAAGATAATCCAAATAGTTCACATACCTGCCGCAGCGCCCACCTGAAAAAGTGAGCAGGGTTATACAATGACAGAGATGACAGTCATAGAAAAATGTGCCTGTTACACTTAGTGTGAACCTGCAATCTGACTGTTACTTCAGTTGGAATATTTTAAACCACTTTCAATTCAACATGCGTTTCCCTTGCTCTAGTGGTTTTTTGATCATAAGGATGTAAAACTGTGGTGAATTGGCTATGAATGAGATTCCCTTTAAGCGATACATTAACAATAGTGTATTAAAACTTTACATAAACCTGCAATCTTTGTAGGATTAACAAACATGCAGTAAAATGGATTCATTGTGTACTGTGTCAACAAACACAGAGGGAAAGAAGTTCATCAGTGTGTGCAGTTCTTTGATGGAGTTGATTTTGGTAGCTGTAAACTTGCCATGTGTTCAGCGTATAGGCCACATCCAGGTAGGGGTGAGTCTCCCACCCTCCCTGGTGATTTGAAGGGGGCCCCTGAAGTAGAAACTCCTGAAAAACAGGACATGAGCAAAATCAGCTGAATCATATTACTACAACCTAACCTCATACCGTAGCTACGATGGAAGTATATCTAGACTCTGAAAATAAATACTCAACTACTGGAGCTTGCAATATGTCTTTTACATAATAAATAAGAAAGAGCAAGAGAAAAAACAGAAGACACCAACTTCCTCACCAACAGTTATGTTCCCCATGTTGTCTAACGCTATAAGTCCTGTTGAGAAAGGGAAGAAGTTGTTAGATCTGATACTAAATATGTAACCTGCACTTTTAGACCTGCTTCCACAGATGTTTTGTACCAACTTGTCTTGCAGGAATGGTCAGTAATAATAATTTAAAAAAAGAGAAAGTGGGGTTATTTAACCTAGATGAGAAACTTTGATATTGGAGATGGGGGGAATCGAGACTATTGTAAAGAGATTCCAGATTCAAAACAGTAGGTGTCAGGTTAGGGATCCATAAATAATGTAATATACAACTAAGACTAATGTGATTATATGGATTAGGACTCCCCCTAGAGGACCAAACACTTTAATGCACAAGTCTCAGTCACATTTATCAGTCATTTTCAGTTGTTACAGTAGATGTTCTACTGTCACTCAATGCTCTACAATGAGCAGGAAGATCATGATAAATCAACATTTAAAAAAAATAAAGTTTCAGTTCTCACCAAGTGTGTCATGTCCACTGACACGTTGCTTCTGTTCCAGAAATTCCTGCAAGATTTATAATTTGTAGTTTTCCAACATCTGTCATTTATATTTAAAATGGTTAGCCATGCCATTTCCCCCCAGGGAGTATTGGTACCTGGTAAGCCTTGGCTGAGTGTGCACTCAGCATGTTGTCATTGGGCTCTATAGTAAAGCCCTGCTCCCTGGCAAAAGCTACTGCTCCCTCCCCAACAAGCAGACTGTGGGGGCTTCTGTCCATCACCCTACGAGCCACCCGCACCGGAGCCCCAACCCTGGAAACCATAGTTTCATACCGTTACATTTATTAATGGGCTTCCCTATGACTATTCATTTTCACAGACATCTCTTTCCCATGCCATGGCAGTGGTTTTAGCAGGTGGTTCTCTCACCCCCGTAGTGCTGCGACTGCCCCGAACCTGCCAGTGATGCCCTCCATGATGGCAGCATCACACTCCAACACTCCCCCACTGTTAGGGAATCCTCCCCTCCCCACAATGTGAAGCCCAGTCTTTGGATCATCTTCAACATCTGGAAGAAATACAAGAGTTTCACAATGGACATAAGACATGCTGCACTGTGGAACTGTAGTAGATGAGTCACCCACGCCAACTCATGCCAACCTGCCATGGCCTCCTCTACAGCATCTGTGGCGTGTCCTCCAGCGGTAATCAGGGACCGTATTCTCTCCACGGAAGGCTGAGAGAAACCCCATGTCCCCACAGCTGCCATGGTTCCGCTGTCTGAAGAACTCTACTGGGTCTAGGAGGACAAAACACAGGGTTATAGTCCCAATCCATATACTAATTCAAGTCCCCACATCCAAGGCCTGGGATAAACAAATGAGTAAATAAACAAATGGATTAATGATGCACTACTAGCACTTTCCTCTCATCTTCTTTCCTTCATGAGTCATCACCATTGGAAATGCTGGATTGATGAAAGCAAGAGATCTCTACCTATGCATTTACTGGGCAAAATATAAGGGGTTGTAGAATATGGACATGACCAAGAATTAAACACACTGATTTCACCACGACCAGTATAGATCTCTATACGACTCTGGATACAACAAATAGGCTACAAATCATCATTAGATTCTGAGAGGATCCTTGGTTTAAGTTATGCAACTGCCATGCTTGTAATGATTATTGCATGTTTGTTTACATCAGTACTTGGAAGAGGGTAGCTGCTTTTATCAACGGGGGTGTATTAACATACACTAGCGTTGCTCCCAACTGTATTGGGTTGCACAAAAAGAGGGAATTAGAGACCTTCCAAACGTGGGTCAGTTATAGACCCATTTCTTCTCTGCTTACCTCATGTCAAAATAAAAGCTCCCCCCCCCCCAAGTTGTTCATTTTTTGGCCACATGACGCATGTGCATAACTATTATTTATTTATATTCCGCGTCATAGTGACCAACCGACCGGCACAGTAAGTCGAAATTGAATTGTATTTAACTCGCTTCCTGCGCACTGTTTTTGTGCAACCCAATTCAATTGGGCTCAAAGCTAGTGTATGCATTGTAAATACACCCGCTTTGCTAAAAGCAGCTAGAGAGACTGGGTCCAAAGGCTATACATCGCCTACCTTCGTTCTCTTTCAGCTTCCCTGTACAGTACAACTCACATATATTATTTATGCTTATTTATGTTAAACGAAGCTGCCAATATATACAATTTAAAAAAACAGAACAAGAAAAATAGAACCACTGTAAAATGTTGTCTACCACTTGCCAACGAAAGTGATTTTCTTCTTCGATGAAGAAAACTGTGGTTGGCATCCACTGTTGCATTACCGCCACCTACTAGACTGGAGTTGAACTCTCTTAATACATTGTTTACATTTTTTTATAGCCTACCATCTGACACTACACTCACAAATTAAAAAGTATATATTAATAAATAAAAACCACCCTACTCCATTATTTAAATCTATGTAGTCCTACTTCAGGCCAACAGCCTGAAAGGATGGAATATCACCACTTAACACACCCTGTAACTCTTCTGACGTCAAGTCTCGCGCACCCAAATACTTCTGCAGCTACCACCATAACCTCAATTTTCTGCAATTTACGTTCCATCCCTGCAGTACAGTTGATAATCATTGCTATATCACTTGTTGGCTTATTTCTCTGTACTGGTACAGCTCTACTACGCACACCACTGCTCTCAGGATCCCTCCCTCCTGACCCATCTTTCTCTACTTTCTTCACTGCCTCAGCATATGACAACATGGTTAAAACAATCATTTTGATATCCTTGCATCCATAGCTCTGTCTATTAATCTGAGAGTGTTTTTTTTTTTCCAAAACAGAGGTGGGGCAACCTTTTTGTTATTGTTTCATCTGTGGATTTGCCCTTTAAACAGCTCAAGATATCAGTGTCACTAACAAAAATGTAAACAATAGGCTTGTAGCAAATGCAGCATATGGCTTTTATTTTTCACATGTAAATAGCCCTTTTCAGTAGTGCTCAAATCGTGCCATTCCATGTGCGCAGCATTTATTTTTCAACTCGAATCAATGAGCCCAATCAGTCCCCCATGACAACAAAATCCTGAAAAACAGAGTAGAGCTGTTTAGTAAGTACTTAGTTTTGGGGTCATGCTCAGGTTAAACAATTTGGCTAATCTATACTTCCATATTTCCAAATTCTATTCTTGAAGATCAAGGGGTATAACATTTATTGGAATGACTGAAATTCTAATAAACTTTGGTTTTTAATGTAAAGATATCATTTAATCGTATTATTATATGTAGTAGAAAGTGAAGGGTTAGAAGAAGCCTACATAACCAACCCATAAAGTTAAATACAACATCCATATATGGCCAGCTATGTATACTTTAACATTGATTTATTCTGCAATAGATGCCGTTCAATTGGTAACATACATTTTTGTCTTCTTTTAATGCTTCTTAAGGGGAAAGTAATCTAAATGTAACGGAATGTAATCAGATTACGTTACTGAGTTTAGGTAATCCAAAAGTTACATTACTGATTACAGTTTTGGACAGGTAACTGTAATGGATTACATTTAGAAAGTAACCTACCCAACCCTGTCGACATCCCATAGTCCCCACCTCTTCCTTTCCTGACCGGTGCAGGTGCGGCAGGGTAGCCTAGTGGTTAGAGCGTTGGACTAGTAACCGGAAGGTTGCAAGTTCAAATCCCCGAGCTGACAAGGTACAAATCTGTCGTTCTGCCCCTGAACAGGCAGTTAACCCACTAGGCCGTCATTGAAAATAAGAATTTGTTCTTAACTGACTTGCCTAGTAAAATAAAGGTAAAAAAAAAAAATATATGATAAAATTGCCTCATCTTACTACTAGCATCCCACTCCCTTTGCCAAAGATCAAGCCCTTTTGCCCGGATCAAGAACTTGACTTCTCTCTGGCTCAGCGAGAGCTGAATATCTACTCCTTCTCTCCTCACAGCACTCTTAGCCACCACATCGTCCTTCTCATTACCCTCCTGACCCACATGGACGGGAACCGAGAAAAATCTTACCACCACTCCCATCCTCTCCAATCCCAATAACATCACCATCATCTTCACAAACAAGTCTGTCATATCCGACCTGCCCATCTTCACATTACTCAACACTGCCGTCGAATCAGAGCAGATCACCACTCTGAGTGGTTTCACCTCCTCCACCCATCTCAAACCTAGCCAACTCGGCTGCATACACTGACACATAATCAGTTGACCGCTTACATACTCTAAGATTGAAATATGGGATGTACACTCCTGCCCCCACCCTAACACTGACTGGATCATTTGAATCATCTGAATATATCCTTAAAAATGAATAAAAACGGATTATCTATATATCTCTCCACACACCGTCTCACGCACCTTCCTACACTTAACTTTAATATGCTCAACATCTCCTCCAACGTAAGCCTCTCATCAAACCACATACCTAAATACACCCAACCTATATCCTGTCCGTATATTTGCAGCCTAACATCTTCAACCTTCCTCCTAGAATACACCATAAAGCAGGACTTGGCCATAGACATCCTAAACCCCCATGTTAGAGACCAATCTTCCACAACTCCCACAACTTCTTGCATCTTCCTCATCACATATTTAACTTTCCCACCTCTCTTCCATAAAAAATACACAACACTCATCACCTCTTTTATTTTCAGGGCCTCTCCTATCTCTGTACTAACTGTCACCAGGGCATCCATGGCAGACATCCCTCTCCTGAACCCACTCAGTGCTACGCTCATCAAACCCTTAAGAATGGCTTGACAGTCCTGACAGTCCCCGGGAGCTGGAGTGGTGTCACACTTTCTCCCCATCCCTAGCAAACACAGCTGATTAAATAAATTGCATTCATGATTAGTTGATTGATGGAGTCAGGTGTTTTAGCTGGGGCTGGGGGAAAAATGTGACACCAATCAGGACCCCGTGGACTGTCATGACTCTCCATACAGTGGATCAAAGGACCCATCAGCTAGGCAAATGCTTGGGGATAGCCAGACCCCCTCTCTCCCACAGAAGAGGGGAAGGGGGGGCTGGCTCTGCCGGTCTTGACACCTTAACACTGGGTTGTATATTTAGAGAGAACGTTCTCTTCCTTTCCCTGCAGTATTGGAAGACTGAAACGTCTTTGTTACAGAGAGTGTGGCCCACCTAAAAACTATAACATCAAAAGATTGGACATTGGAACATTATTTCTGAAATTCAAATGTTTGGAATGGTTGGTGGGGATGTAAATAATAAACATGTCATATTGTTTATTATTTTGTGATGTCATAAAGGATGGTATAACTAAATAACTGTATCCCTGAGGGTGTACACATTCTAGTTGTCAGGTTTGCATCTAAATGTTGTATAAAATATATGATTATGTATGATAATACTTTTGGGAAGATAGCAATGTGATTTTAGATTAGATAATTGTTTTCCATATAAACTTGTGACAAATTAGTAATCATGCCCAAGTGAGCACAGGCATTGTGTTCGCGTGATGGAACGCTCCCTTTTTATAAAAGCCTTTGTAACTACATTTCCATGAGACCAGCCAACATACAGCGCGAGCTGAACATGACAAATGGTTTAAACTCTACAGACCAGAAAACGTGAGACAGTAGTCCATACGTTTGAAATGGTGAAACTCTGACTCTCAATCCCTACAGAAGAAGAAGAAACTCACTAGACCATAGCATTTACCAGTCTGCAGCTGGCATGTAAAGTAGTCTAGGACATTTGACCAAAGACACAAGGGTGAAGAACAGATCCCTATCAGACAACCATTCATAAATCTCAAGTAACTGTTCTAACAACCACTCCACTACCAGAGAAGCTCTGCAAAGGACATTGTGACCTCTCGTGGACAAACCAGAGTCTTATATCCCTCGACAACTTCACCATAGGACCCACCAAGTTCAACAGAGATGGACGACGATCAAGGACAGCTCCGCGTAAATATATATTGCATTTCTAATCTGAATGAGCGGTGGTTAGTGTGCTAATTATTCATATTTCCGTGAGCGTAGCTTCCAAATGTAACAACGATAGTTGACTCTCCCTTTCCCTCTCTTTCCATCCTTCCATCTTTTATAACCAAACGGTTATGCTTTTGTTAGTCCACTAGGGACCTGTTTTCATTGTATTACATTAGTAATCAATAACCTATACTGTGTGTGTGTGTTTATGTATTCTGTGTTATTATTTAGTTAGTTAGTAAATAAATAATTACGCCAATTTGTGTATTGCTGATTCATCAATACAGTTAATGTTCCTTCAGATATCAAGGAGTATGTGACATTCAGAATGAGACTGACGAGGTAATGATTAATCAGTGACTGTTATTGAGATACATATCTTCCAAGAGTTTAATTTGGGAGATGGTAACTTGTTAAACAACTTTTTCTGTGGTGCCCCAAATGCCTAATGAGTTAATTGTTACATGATTAATTTAATTGAGTAACAATTAAACATAATTAATTGATTTAATAAATAACAGTCATCACATTATTGCAAGTCGCGTCACAACAACTGGAGTTGCCCACACCTGCCCTAGAGTCTAAGCTAACACATGGAATTGTTTAAAGATGGTCATATTTGAATTGTAGGACTCATTTCGGTATCAAAAAATGTTTTCTAAATTATTTGATGAAACATTGAATTTGACCTTACCGCTATTAGCCTATAGAAATGCATTACATAACAGATTCATACATTGAAAAACAGATAGTAAAAAATAAAAAAAATCTAAAGGAAGTTTGTTTTGAAGTGTTTGTCCTATATCTGAGACATATAAGAAAGATCAGATTATTTTTTTAAATTGACACATATTTAATACCTGTTTTTAGGCACTAAACTACTTCTAAATATACTTCCATCATTTTTTAAAACTGGTACAGGGCTACCTTCAGACAAGTCTTGTATGTGTTCTCAACTTTCAATAGTGGGGTCATATTAATGTGTAGCCCAAACTGTTCGGACACTTCAGACAGAAGTTGGCATATCTGTGGTACCGACTTCAGACACGATCATGTTCATGAGAGTCTCATCTTTCCATAGAGGGGTCCTAATAGTTTCTAGGCCAACCGTTCAGACACTACCATTTCGTGAGAAGGTCAATTTTCGGGAAGTCTCATGGTCCGACTAACATCGCTGTAGCTCTTCCACCTTTCCCCACAGATGCGGGTGGCCGACATCGGCGGATGTGGTTGATTGAGACGTAGCCCATGCAAAAAACAGATTTTTCTAGCTGGTTTTATGGGGATTTTTTAACTATGCTAATTGATTTTCTTCAGAACAAAGTTGACTACAAGTACAAAGTTGCCATTGTCTTTGCAATTGATACAAACAAATAACGTATAAAAAGATGCTTCAAACGTGTTACATCTGCTCCTACCACGTCCTCTACTTCTCATCCCGTGTCTTCCTAACCTGCCGCCACTCTCCCAGTGCTCTCTCCCTCTTCCTCTGTGTGTGTGTGTGTGTGTGTGTGTGTGTGATTGTGTGGGCGGAGCCAGGTGTGCTGGAGGCAGAGCAGATCTACACCAGCTGCAACCTGTTCCATAATCAAGACCTCTACAAATACTCAGCTCTGCCACTTCCACGCTGCCAGATTGTAACCTCTGCTTAGTCAATCTGCGGTTTTAGCCGGTTGTTCCTGATTAGAGCCTGTGTTTGTGTTATGCCTGTTTTCCCTTGCCTGATGCTGTTTTCCTCTCCGCTACAGTTCTGCCCACTCTGACCCCGTCTCCAGTCCCACGTCTTGTTAGTTCTGTTACTCTGTCCTGAACCCACCAATCCACTGCGTCCTTGGATTTCTCTCCCCGGACCTGCTTACCCAGTCCCAACTCGCCTCTCTCCAGCCTCAGCCTCTGCACTTGGCTTCCTGCAACCCGCCCAAGCTTCCCCTGACCTGCACCCCATCCTCCACCTGTGTTTCAATAAATACCTTGGTTACCTCATCCCAGTCTGCTCTTGGGTTCACCTGTTCCGCTCTGCATGACAAAATGACAACCGGATATGCCTATTTCAATCATATTCATGTTCAATCAATTGAGTAATATTTTACTACTTTCTGTAATTTGTCTCAATTTATTTCATGATGTGTAGCCTCAAAATTCAAAAGGCACTCGCACATCTGAGCTATAGTATCTTTGTTGCAGGTACATGATAATAAAGTATGTACTTTGTATGAATATTTATGAAATTGTTATATTTGGTAACACATGTTTATTTTTCTCTTGACGACAGCAACATTTGATGCACTGAACGGATGTGGGTGGAGCTGCAGATTAAAAACACTTACAAAGCTCTGATGAATGCCTTGAGGCCAATACGTAAGCTTAATAAACAGTGATACTAGCAAGAACAGTGTGCAGGTTTCTCTTTTATTTCGTTGTTGCATAACGTGCACAATGATGTGCCAAATTGGTGATTTAGTGCATTTTTATTGGGTAAGCATTACATTAGAAAAAGCCACCTCAATATTTGCTGCACTAGGTTGTAATAGGAGCTGATCCGTAGTCACTATTGTGAAATAATTATGTTAAATTAAGATTTGAATGGAGAAAGCTAATCTGAGAGCAGCGCTCCCTTTCTTTTGACACTATCGACACATTGTAACGCTCGTCTGAAGAAGGGGACCAAAGTGCAGCGTGGTACGTGTTCATGATTATTTATTCAAACTGAACACGGTAACAAAGTGGAACAAAACGAAACAGTTCTATCTGGTGAAAACAGAAAACAACTACCCACAAAACACAGGTGCCTAACTACCCACAAAACACAAAGCTGCCTAAGTATGATTCTCAATCAGAGACAACTATAGACAGCTGCCTCTGATTGAGAACCACACCCGGCCAAACACACATAAATAGAAAACAGAGAAATAAAGAAACTAGAATGCCCACCCTAGTCACACCCTGGCCTAACCAAAATAGAGAATAAAAGCCTCTCTATGGCCAGGGCGTGACACACATGCTCCAATGACACACTTAGCGACTGTTCTCTTTGCATGGTGTTTTGGAAAACGCATGTTACATCTTTACTACAACGACCGAAGATGTATCTTTAAAACACTTGTAAGCCTAAATTCCATCGCTATTGGGAAACCGGGCCCTGGTCTCGTGGCCTCCCATCCCTACAGCTCCCGCCCAGCACAGTCAAAGCTCTTCTCTGTCCTGTCACCCCATGGTAGAAACGAGCTTCCCCCTGAAGCTAGGACAGCAGAGCCACTGCCCATCTTCCGAAAATGTCTGAAACCCTACCTCTTCAAAGAGTATCTTAAATAAGACATGTCAGTCTTATTATCCCCCCAAAATTAAATAAATAAATAATTTCTTTTCCTTTCATCAAATCATTTTATATACCTTCAGGGGTCCTAAAATTCTAAATCAAATGGCTAAATGATCAATTTTATGACCATCTTTAAACAATTCCACATTTTAGTTTAGTAGATGTTGAGATCTAAGTGCTTAGACCTAGGCCTACTTAAGATGAATGCACTAAATGTATGTCACTCTGGAGCATCTGCTAAATGACTTAAATATAAAATGTAAACCCACAGGTGCCCCAATCTCATCCTGGTTAAAATTACCTCATCTTTCCTCTGCTACCCCACATACCCCCTCACACCCCTTACAGATCCCTTGATGACAAAAAAAAGTGCTGTCCCCTTTTCTCCTACTCCCACTCTATCTGACACTTCCATATGACGCACTAAATGCACATAGACCAATCTGTACAAAATATAAAATAAAATAACAGGAGACAAAAATCACAACAAAAATCATAACATACTGTCTCAGCCTCCAGTATTTATGCTGCAGTAGTTTATGTGTCGGGGGGCTAGGGTCAGTTTGTTATATCTGGAGTACTTCTCCTGTCCTATTCGGTGTCCTGTGTGAATCTAAGTGTGCGTTCTCTAATTCTCTCCTTCTCTCTTTCTCTCTCTCGGAGGACCTGAGCCCTAGGACCATGCCCCAGGACTACCTGACATGATGACTCCTTGCTGTCCCCAGTCCACCTGGCTGTGCTGCTGCTCCAGTTTCAACTGTTCTGCCTTATTATTATTCGACCATGCTGATCATTTATGAACATTTGAACATCTTGGCCATGTTCTGTTATAATCTCCACCCGGCACAGCCAGAAGAGGACTGGCCATCCCACATATGCTCTCTCTAATTCTCTCTTTCTTTCTCTCTCTCGGAGGACCTGAGCCCTAGGACCATGCCCCAGGAATACCTGACATGATGACTCCTTGCTGTCCCCAGTCCACCTGACTGTGCTGCTGCTCCAGTTTCAACTATTCTGCCTTATTATTATTCGACCATGCTGGTCATTTATGAACATTTGAACATCTTGACCATGTTTTGTTATAATCTCCACCCGGCACAGCCAGAAGAGGACTGGCCACCCCACATAGCCTGGTTCCTCTCTAGGTTTCTTCCTAGGTTTTGGCCTTTCTAGGGAGTTTTTCCTAGCCACCGTGCTTCTTCACCTGCATTGCTTGCTGTTTGGGGTTTTAGGCTGGGTTTCTGTACAGCACTTTGAGATATCAGCTGATGTACGAAGGGCTATATAAAATAAATTTGATTTGATTTGATTTGATAACAGCCATAGTTCTTCCAATAGAAAGCATATGGAACAGGAGGACATTAGGGAACAGGGAGAGACAACTGAACACACGAGACTGTAATCCCAACCCCAATCAGCAGAGGGTGTGATATGCATTCAACATTAGATAAGGCCTGCTCTCTGCCAGGCTCCAGTTAGTGATCTGAGCAATGGAGACAGCTGCTGAAAACAACAGCCAAAGAATAAGCTATCATGGTAACACAAACACAGCACTGTTGATCAATTTCAGCTTTGAATAGATAGGAGCTACTGTGGGGGATAAAGATAATTCAATCCACATCAATAGGACTTAAAAGGTTTACTTTACACTATACCAGGTAGTGGAGAGTGGGGTAAGTTGAGCCATTTTTTACATTCAGCATCACTACGTCAAAGGAAATATAGTATTTTTTAAACAAAGATATTGTATAGACATATATTTTAGGATGTTGTGTATCCCTGGAAATAATCAGAATTCATATAAACATTACAGTTTTGAAAATATAGCCATTCCCACCAAAATTGTCTCTTGGCACAAACTACCCCGGGTAGGGGGTAAGTCGAACCACGGGACAGGGTAAGTTAAGCCGCCTACACATTTCTGTACTGAATGAAATATTACCACTACCTTTTTAGAACCATGTCTATCTTTATTTCCCAAACACAAATCAACAATCACGATCATGTTTTTTGTCTTTGTATGATTTTAAAACGTATTTTTACACAGGCTAAAGACCAAACAAACACTGTACTTTTTAAAACTACTTTAACATAGGCCCCGTTGTTACTTCATATCTCAGCGATAATGCCTTGCATTACGCCTGGGAAAAAAAAACACTTCAATTTGCTCAACTGGCCATTGGCTCAACCATTGCTTCAACTTACCCCATGACCATTGACTCAATTTAACCCAAGGCAAACATTTTTACTCTATTAGCCTGCACAGCTACAAGAATGCACTTTCATGCTAGGTTTAGGACCTCATATTGAAGCTTGTATATACCCTAACTGATGACCCTAACTGATAAAAGCGTCATGAAATCTTTGACTTGTTGAAAATCTGTTTGTTTTTTTACGCAGCTTGCTTACCACGTTTTCCATGTGGTTTCTTCCTTCACAGACTCCATGAAATGATGACCTCTTCCTAAATATTTGGTCAAATCCCACAATCTGTTAGGGCCTAGATAAAGCAGTCCCAACAGCAGAGTCCCAACAGCAGAGTCCCAACACCTCACCATGGCTACACCTGGCTTTAAGTGGAGTTTTGTCTGGCAGCGAAACAGTTCATTTAGCCTCCTTTACTACCTTTAAAAAAAACATAGCTGATATGGCAGACTTGCTTAATCAAATGTGGTTCTGCTGACATTTGAGATGTACAAACTATGGGGACGACAAGCGGATAAGAGGCTATCCGTAATTTCGATTAAGACATTAATGAGCAAGCTACGATGGACGTAGTCAATATAACTATTTGTTCAGCACTTTTTAAATGTACGGTGACAGAATTCAGAACATGGGCCGTTCTTACAGTGCATTCTCTGTACAAGTCAGAACCATAGGATAAATAAAGGGGACATATAAACAGACAATGAAAACTCTTGCAATATTTGATGATTACATTTCTCTAAAACAGGTAATAGGCTATATGTGCACCACCAAGTTAGAACAAGTAGGCGAAATTAAGAGGTGAAAATATACAAAATTATTGAACGCCGTTTGGGTCTTTGCGTGTCAAAAAAGATACATGTCATATAACAGTATTTGATGCATTAAATAAGCTTTTAATTTGTCACGACAAATAACACAATTCTATAATAGAATTGTTATTTGACGTGACAAATGAAAAGCTTATTTAAACACTAGCCAAACAAGCACACACCGGGCCACGAACGATAAGGGAAAGGGGGATACCTAGTCAGTTGTACAACTGAATGCCTTCAACTGAAATGTGTCTTCTGCATTTAACACAACCCCTCTGAATCAGAGAGGTGCGGGGGGGCTGTCTTAATCGACATCCACGTCTTCGACAACCAGGGAACAGTGGGTTAACTGCTTTGCTCAGGGGCAGAATGACAGATTTGTACGTTGTCAGCTCGGGGATTCGATCCAGCAACCTTTCAGTTACTGGCCCAACGCTCTAACCACTAGATGTATTTACAATACCACATTGGTGAAAATTATTAGGATGAAGCACAGGGGCTACTAACAGCTTACTACACAACATACATGTAATATGACTTTCTTATCTACAGTATACATTGCTCCCTTGCATATTACATAATATATGCAGCAGCATACAAGACGTTTTTGGACTCACCTTGTGAAGGTGGCACAGCGGTCTTTTGTAGGCATATTTTGTCATCAAACTTAGTCATCAAAGTATGGCATTCTCTGGATTTATGGTGGGAATTCGGGGGGAAAAACACAGCCACTCCATTGAATAGCAGGCGGTTAGTGGTTTCTTTGCAATGCTTGCAGTTAGCCACTGTTTCCTTCCAAATGACTTCTTGTTGAAT